>NW_009798356.1:137549-160443 GCF_000520075.1 Aphanomyces astaci | reverse complement strand
TCGCTGGTCGGAGTGACTGATTCCAGGTTCAGCCAACCTCGAGCAGTTGATGGTTTGACTTCATCCGCTTCTGCAACTGCAGCTCAATCGCCATCCATTTTGTAGATGTCAACAATGTGACGCTTGGCAGACTCTGATATCGTCTTGAACTTGTGTATGTTGATGGCAGCGGAATCATCCGGATACCGCAACTTGAACCCTGGATGGCAATGTTTATCACCAGAACAGCATTGCACACTTACATCATTGCACCAGAGACGAAGATGCAGCGACGATCAAGGGCATTGGCGCTAGGTCACCTTCAAGTGCGTAGGCAGAAGAGAACAAGAGGATATATGTGTTGAAGTAGTTCATTAGTTTACCACTCCTTAATCACTTTCCGATTTCCTATCTTGTTCGTAAGTCGCTCGCTAACGCAAGCCGCCTTCACCCAAGTCGCAAGTCGCATCCCATCAATTCAACAGGTACTGAGCCCATCCCCTACGCAAGGCAAAACGAACAAGAAGGAAGACCCATGACGACACCCAACGCCATGAAGCTCAACGAGCACAATTACTGTGATTGGAATACATACTTCCAAGGCCGCCTCATGGCCAAAGGGATCCTTGACCAATTCACGGTACGCCCGACGAACCCGCCCGACCTTGACGACCAAAAGGCTTTTGGAATTCTCATCGAGACGATCGAGGCAGGGCAGTACCGTCACGTGGAAGGCGCGGCCAACGTCAAGACGGAGTACGAGGCCCTGGCCATCCACCACCGACCTACAACAAAGATCCATCGGATCCAAGTCGCCATGGAATGGGCGCGGTTGTCATGGGATATGCGCCAAGAAACCTTACCATACTTCATCCATCGCTTCCAAACGCTGGTCAAGCGTCGTCATGAAGTCGGCGCGCCGCTATTCACCCCATCTCCACCCCCGCTACAGCGGTACCATCGAACCAAGATGAGTTCGATCGCGTCTAATTCGAGAAGCCAGAAGAATACGTCGACCGTGCCTGGCACCCATCGATACGACCCCGACGTATAGTCACCATCAAAGGTGTGCCATACATGGCCAACTTCATGAGCCGCGACGATTTGGCAGTCCTAGCGACCAAGCCAATCCCAGGCCCGGCAACAATCAAAGTGTTCCCAGGCTGGGTCATCAGCCGCTACACCGTCATGGCCTATGACATGCGGGCCGTCAGAACCCCCCAAATCCGCGAGATGCTAATCAACGATTCCTACCTTCCATGGTTGTGCGATCACGCATACGAGACGTACATCAACGATGCACCGTTCGCGCCATTTGACGACCCTGAACTTATCCGGACCTTACGCATGTCTATCGATGTCCATCAACGCCACCGAGACTTGGCGTCCACTGCTTCGCCAACGACAGATGTGACGACCACATCGACTAATCCGTCGATCACCGCGGCGGCCGCATCCATGGCCGCGAACCAACATGATGCATCCGGAGATACGTCCACGTCAGACACGGCCACAGACGAGGTCTACACCGCTAGTGACGGGGCCCACGCAGCCATCAAACACCGGATCATCATCGACTCTGGCGCCTCGACGCACATGACTGGCGCCGCCACGCATCTGTACGACACGCGGAATTGTCACCGCCAGGTCATCGTCGCCAACGGCGGAGTTACAATCGCCACTACCATCGGAAAACTCAACATCACCACGGCAACCTCAAAGGTACTTACCTTGGCAGACGTGTTGTTGATCGACGGCATGGAAACAACCCTCATGTCAATCCCTGCCTTGATGCGCGCGAACAAGGCGGTCAAGGTTGAATTCCACAACGACACGTGTACCATTTTGCACTCAAATGTACCGGTGGCTCGTGCTACCATGAACCACGATCAACGACTGTATGTCTTGGATGGGACCTAACCCGAGATCATGCAAACCTTACTGTTGACGACACGGCCACACTAGGGCACCACCGCATCGGGCACTTACCCCTCGACGCCTTGCGCACTTGCGCTAAGGCTGGTCTTGGACTACCGCCACAGCTTCGTGACATGGCGTATCCATGCATGCACTGTCCACGTGCCAAGATGCACCGCGTCACCGTTGCCAAGCAAGGGACTCGAACGTTCCGGCACTCAGCCACAAAAGGACCTTTGCCTACCATGTCCGCCGGCGGTTGCCGCTACTACACGGTATACGTCGACGACAACACCGGCTTCAAAATCGTCCGCTTCGTGTCATCCACTGGAGCCGCCGACCAACAGTCGAACTTGGAGGCGATCTTGGCGTACTCGGAACGCCAGACCGGCCGCAAGGTCAAAGTGTTTCGGTCGGACGGCGGCCCCGAATACTCGTCTCGCGCGCTTGACGACTTGTTGCAATCTATGGGAATCAAACATGAGTCCTCATCCGCAGGAAACCAATGGCAAAACGGTGTCGCCGAACGGGCGCATCGTACCTTGATGGAAATGGCTCTGGCCATGCTCGCCCACGCCAACATGCCCAATCGTTGGTGGGCAGAAGCCGTCAACACGGCGGCCTTCATATGCAATCGCGTCCTGCAAACAACTAAGTGCGTCAAAACACCACTTGAGTTGTTTTGCGGCCACGTACCCACACTCAACAACATGCAGGTCTTCGGCTGCAAATGCTTCAAACTGGTGAAGCAACCCGAACGCCGCAACAAGCTCGCCCCCAAGGCGACGCTGTGCATCATGATGGGCTACATGGAAGCATGAAAGCCCACAAGTTATATAATGTAGAGGAACACAAAATGACCCATGGAGTGCATGTTACTTTCATGGAGTCGGAATTCTTTGGTGACTCGTCGCTTCCGGACTCTATTGACGACGGCGACGACGATGCTGACGCTGACACGACACTCAACTCCGGTGGTCACACGACCAAGCTCGTCCATCGCGCCATCCAAGCGGCGCCTACGTACTTCGAGTCAGCCGTTAACACCGTTCGTCGTGTCGTGGACAATGCGGTCGACGACATCCTACCAGCTGATGCGTCCGACGACACCCCACCGGCCCGTCTGGCTCCCACTACAGTGCCTCGTCGCCTCGTCAACCTTACGCCACACCATAGTACGCGTTCGCCATATGCGCTCGGGCCCCAACGACACCGGCCGACTCAAACACCAGGACCAGTTCCGGAACGAGATGAACGCAGCGCGCCGCCAAGCACTCGCGGCATCACCGTTTTTTCGCTACGCCAAGCCCCGATCCGTCGCGCCACTCGCCTTCGACAGCGAGCATCCCTTGCCCAAGCGCGTACCTAAGCCAAACCCTCGCTATGCCTCGATGGCGCTGGCCGAAGTGGCCCTGGACGCAGATCTGGAAGGCTACCAATATGATTACGACTCGTTCATGGGAGAAAATACAGTGACTTACCGCGTCGACGGCGTCGAGTACGCCTGCGCAGCCGTCCAAGTCCGTCCGGTCCCCAACAGCCACCGAGAGGCGATGGCTTCACCGGACTGGCGCCAATGGAAAGCGGCCGAAGAAGCCGAAGTAACGCAGCTTCTAGCGCTCAAGTGTTGGACCGTCCAAGCACCACCACCCGGACGTAAAGTCATCCAAGGCCGATGGACTTACGCCCGCAAGACCGACGCCGAAGGAAACGTCATCCGCTGGAAGGCGCGCTGGGTCTTGAAAGGCTTCTCGCAGATCGCAGGAGTGGACTACGACGAGTCCTCCTCCAACGTCATCAAGATGACGTCATCCGCGCGATCTGCGCCGTCGCCACATCCCGCCGTATGGTAATCGAACAGGCCGACGCAGTGAACGCCTACATCCAAGCAACGTTAGGACGACCAATATGGGCGGTCGAACCTGAAGGACACGTGACCCAACGCGGCAAGGCCGCCTTGGTCACCATGGTGCTCTACGGACTGAACCAGAGCGGCCACGAGTTCGAAAAGCACTGCAAGAAGCAGATTGCGTCACTCGGCTGGGCTCAAAGCGCCCACGACCCATGCGTTTTCACCCGCGGCCAGGGCAACGACCTGGAAATCCTCGGCACGTATGTCGACGACTTCATAGTCGCCGCCCCGACCCAAGAAAATATGGACAAGATCATGACCACCTTGGCCGCCAAGATCGAACTCAAGCGCCAAGGTTCCGTCCACTACCTACTCGGCATCAGAATCAGCCGCAATATGGACGAAGCAACAATCACCATGTCCCAAGACGCGTATGCCGCCAAAGTTCTTGATCGATTCGGCATGGCCAACTGCCACCCCGTCGCCACCCCAGAGCTGGCCGACCAAGAAGACCTATGGCACGACGAAAGTCAGCCAAGTGTAGACCAAGGAGAGTACCGAGCAATGATCGGATCTCTTGTTTACCTGATGGTGTGCACACGTCCCGACATTGCCCACGCCGTCCAACGTCTGTCTTGTCACCTCCATGCCCCGCGCACGCCGCACCTGCTCGGCGCCAAGCGTGTCCTACGATACCTGTCAGGAACCAAGACATGGGGCATCCAATTCGGCACAGGGTAGCCTTGGGCGGATACTGCGACGCAAGCTGGGCTACGCGCCCCGATCGCCGATCCACCACAGGCTTCTTGTGGTCATTCCTCGGCGGTCTCCTCATGTGGAAGAGCGTCCGCCAGCGCATCACAGCGCTATTCAGCTGCGAAGCGGAATACATCGCGGCGGCCGAAGCGGCCCGCGAATCGTCGTGGTTGCGCGGCCTCATGGTTGACCTAGGCGTCGTAGCCGACACGCTCACCTTACACTGCGACAATATGTCCGCCATCGCCACGTCAAGTCTACAGCGATCAGTGAGCGCACCAAACACATCGACGTAAGACATCATTACCTTCACGAGCTCGTTCAAGCCGGCGCATTGGCTCTCAAGTTCGTCCCCACGACAGAGATGCGAGCCGACGCCTTGACCAAAGTTGCGACGAAGTTCGCATGCGAGCAATTTCGAAAATGGTCAATGGCAAACTGCCTGACGGCAAACCCCCAACCCCAAGAGAATGGACCAATGACAGGCCAGCATCCCCAAGAAAATGTGCCAATGACAGGCCAGTCAGCCCAAGAGAATGGGCCAATGACAGCGCAGCCTATCGATGATGGAGTGATCAGTCATCAGGGTTAGGGGGTGTTGAAGTTCGGTATGTTGATGGCAGCGGAATCATCCAGATTCCGCAACTTGAACCCTGGATGACAATGTTTATCACCAGAACAGCATTGCACACTTACATCATTGCACCAGAGACGAAGATGCAGCGACCATCAAGGGCATTGGCACTAGGTCACCTTCAAGTGCGTAGGCAGAAGAGAACAAGAGGATATATGTGTTGAAGTAGTTCATTAGTTTACCACTCCTTAATCACTTTCCGATTTCCTATCTTGTTCGTAAGTCGCTCGCTAACGCAAGCCGCCTTCACCCAAGTCGCAAGTCGCATCCCATCAATTCAACAGTACTTGCCACGGCGGCGTGGTTATGAACAGGTCAACTAGGTACATAGGGTATGTGTTGGAACGTACTGGTGTGGCAAGCGCTGCGGGAGGGGCTTGTTCCATCGTCCGTCATCGTTTCGAAGAATGAGTGATAGCCCGCGAGATCTTCGGTTTGAAGTGATTCCTTCCTATTTTCGCTCGAAATATATGGATTGCACCCCGAAATATATTGAACCACTCGCTGAATTGAGCGCATACACAGTGAGTGACACATAAGGAACATCGCTTGAAATATATTGCAATCTTCTTGGTTGCAGGCGAAATATAACGAATATACAACGAATGAAGTGGAACCGCCGCGAATTGCTTGTCCATTTCGCGAAAAAGTATGGCGAGGTCCTCAAATTAACCGAAAAAAGGTGTAGATGGAAAATCATTTGAAATATATTGAACAACGTGTGAAATATACCGGTTGTGGGGAGACATATACCGGATATAAGACGAAATATATTGCAACGATGTAGGGTCTGGACGAAATATATCGAATGCATGGCGAACATAACGCTCATGGCGTGAATCAGTTGTGTGTCGCGCGAAATATACCAGAAAGAACTTGAACTTAAATGACAGTGAAAAATGGTGTAAAGTAGTATTGGAGATTCGGTATGAATTTCTGGACCCTGTTCAATCGAGCGTATCGAGCACCAATATCTCTCATTTGTCAATCCCAAATTACTTGTCGCTGATTGGCTACAATCCATTTTCGAGTTTCTACTTAAAAGGGCGAAGTGGTGGTGGATATTGGCCAATCAGTTGTCTCGGCTGTTGTGCTCGATTGAACGAACCATGCAAAATTGGGGAATTTGAAGAAAATCGACAATAAGAAGATTGCGAAATTGTCGGTTATTTGTTCGCGTTCAGCTCACGCAGCGACAACGGCAGCGACAACGACAGATATTTTATGATTTCGCAACAGCATATTTCCATCAAATATACGAATAAATTATCCGGATATTAGATCAGCATGGGCACACGTCGGAATGAATGAGACAGCGCTGGTGGTGTCAGTCGTGCGGAGGCTGCTTAAAACGAACCCATGTCAACAGCAGCGTCGACTGTTGTTCATACTACTGTGGAAGCTGTTGAGAAGTCGGGTTGAACGTCCCGTTATCCCCGACGTTCGTTTTCGCCTGGACACGTTAATTGACGCGGACTCGACCGAGTACTTTCGTTTTGACGTCGCCGGTGTCCGATCATTAGCGGTGCTGCTCCGGTTACCAGGCGTTGTGGTCACGCCAAACCGAGACCATTGTCATGGTATGGAGGCCTTGCGTATTCAGCTGCGCCGCCTCGCATACCCGACCAAGTACCACGTCATGATCGCCTCTTGGTATCGTGCTCGACAATCACAAACATGAGTGTCGAGCACGACACCAAGCGCTTTGAAAGTTATACATGTTGATGCATTGCTAGAGGTTTTTTGAAGGACAGACTAGCCATGTTGCGGAAATATTTATCAATAGTAGACAGGTTTTGTCGTTTCGGAATTTAATCATGAGGTTTTTTCGTCTGAGCGGAACGAGATATCATTCATAGCAAAAAGAATGATATCTCGTTCCGCTCAGACATCATTCATTGCAAAATATCCTTAATATACCACATGCTAAAGAACTTACTGCCTTGGCTACACCACTACATATAATACGCAAAACTTCATTTTGCTGGTATCGTTATGGCATTTTCCCTGCATCTTTACTAAGAGCATATGGTGCTAGTCATCTAAAGACTACAAAATAATGCCTTGTCTTTCGACAGCTATTCCAACTTATAGTTAGTATTGATATTTTTTAGGAAAATACGATAGAACTGGACAAGCCTAGCAGAAGTTTCGGTTCAGATTTTCGATTGGTGAAAAATTGTTCCGAGTAATAGCATTTACACGTCGAGTACTACTCTGTCCCAAATTGATGTCGTCGATCCCCTTAATGGACTTGCTCAACCGACCAATCGGAGCGGTCGTCGGGGTGCAGCCCATGGATGCAGTTGCTACAATGAAGGTGTCAGTTGGAGCTCTGCCCGGAGTCCACAGTCACATCAACCGCCTGCTGAACCGCATCTGCCAACCGACTGGAGTCTTAGCTGGTTTGATATCCCATTCCTTTCGCCGAGGAGGAGCCCAGTTTGCCAAGGGATCGTCGGAGTTGTCGTCGCAATGGATCTTTAACCACGGCAGCTGGAACATGACAGCAACAAACAAGGCGTTTGCTTACGTTTTCAATACCTGCAACGAATAACAGAAGGTTGCCCGCGTTTAGAGTGGTTGGCCGGCTGGGGCGACCGTGGTGGCTCCGTCGCTCGAGATTTTCGATGCTGCAACGAAGAAAATGCTTGCACGGATGCAAGCGGTACTTTTTGCGTCTTGCATTGGCATGCAAGACAACAAGTACAACATCAACAACGAAGTCGTCACTCTGCTTATGGTGTACCTTACACGGTCCTACCCTATGCTAAAGGCGTTGTGTGCGTCGGCACCACTTGTCACAAGAATCACAACGGTGGCCAAGAAAGTTGGAGTTGACATCGAAGCCTTCACCGCGTGGGAACTACTGCTTCGCAATCGCAAGGTTCAAGCAAGTGAAGCGGCATCGATGTCTACCATGAGCAGTTTTGCTAAGCAGCAGACTGACATGATACAAACCCTCGCCGAGCAAAACAAGCGCCTGATTGACCGGATCCAAGATATCGAGACAACGTTGGTTGCTTCTGCTATCACTGCAGGAAAGTCAGTTGGAACAACGCTTCTCGCGAAGGGTGCAAAGCTCGATGCCGATGTACCTGAGCCGGATGTGGTTCCGGCGAAGAGGAGCAGAGGCGAAGCGATTATGCCATCCACGTGTGGTTTGAGTGGTTTACGCCGGTCCCACGTCCATGGAACCAAGGCAACGACGGCAACCGTCAACGCCGCTCAGACATGAAGCTGCTTGTTGACTTCATACGGCTTTTCATCGAAGGTGGATACAGCCTAGAGGAGCACAAGGATGGATACCGTGACGAAGTGCTCAAGCTAGGAAGTCAGCAGAGGTGAAGTTGGGATTATATTTGAAAAAAAGGAACCAAAGCTAAGGCAGGCGGCGCGTGCTTGAAGAAATTGCGTGAGCAGCACTGTGCTGGGCACTTGGATGACCACATTCCACGCTTTGACGGGCTAATCGAAGACCCATCGCCTTAGTCGTCGATTGACCCGCTACGACCATTGCAATTAAACGCGTCAATTTGACACGTTTAAATTGATAATAATTACATTTTGAAATATGTTTGCACTGAGCGCATGCGTCCACAAAGTGCAGCCTAATTATATACTACGTAGTAGTAGTTACCTGTTGTGAAGATAAGAAGGTGAGTGTACCTGATGAGTTACTGGTTTGAATGTTTGAGTACCATGCGGAACCACCGCAGGATTTTCGCCACCTTAGGTGGGGGGGACTTACATAACGTAAAGTCATTGATCAAACGAGTAGAGACATGCTTCGGTGGCGGCAAGCCAAGTTGTCACTTGTCGTCATTGTGTACTCATGACCATGGAGTCCAACATGCTGAAAAGTCGCAAGCGTCACCTAGGGCATAGGTAGATAGATACATGTAGATATACCACCGGTACGTGTCCTGTATGATTGGTTTTTTTAGCGAAATATATCGGATGCTGGGTGAAATATATTGACAAAAACTGAAATTAAACGATAGTTGGTTGCATTATACTGCTGGCTTGGTGAAATAGAAACCCGAAGTTTGAGGTAGCCACGAAATTAAATGGAGATAACCGAAATATATCGGTGGTCTCGTGAAACATACTGCAAGCTAAGCGAAATATAGTGGAAAAAAGCTGAAATTAACCGCAAAAAGGTGTACTATTAATAGTAGTACTGTATTATTTTACAGTTTGTTATTGGCGGGATTATAATTGGTTGGGTTTTCACTTGAACTCCAAGTATAAAAATACTGTCATGATGATGTTTACGCCAAATTAAAGTCTGATTGGATATAACGCGAATCGTTCGGAAGATTGATTACTTTTCACCAAAATCCGGATACATATCATCATTTTACGGAAAAGGCGGCACTTTCCGACTTTGAGTAACGTTACTTCAAAGTATTATGACCACCAACCTGCAGCGGCAATTGGATGCGTATGCAGCGGCCATGGGGGTACCGATGCCTGCCGAGATGGCGAGACATGCGATCTCGCAGCTGTTCGTGTTGGAGAAACTCTTCTTCGAAGACCCACCCCATCCGACCTCGGTGCTGCACGACCCGACCCATTGGACCGCGTTGGTCGGCGGCTCGTCGTTGCACGTCACGTCCTCGCCTCTTGCAAACTCTGCCTTCTCCATCACATCGTCCAGCTCTAAGTTTTCGACGGACGACGCTACAGGAACATCCGTCGTCCTCTCCGAGCAAGGGTACACGGTGTTGGATCCGTTCGCCCAAGCAAACCACACCACTTACTCCCTCGCGGCGTTGGAAGCTGGTGTCCATGCGCTGCATGCCGCGGGGTACCCGCCAGCGTTCATCTTTGTGTTTGATGAAGCATGGGCGTATCTGGATGCGGTCTGGGGCGCCGTGTACGAACCGTTATTGGGGCCAGGATGCGTTCTCGAAGCCGACCTCAACTGCTGGCATCTCCACCGTCCCGTCTCCCAAACCACTGCTTCCAACCCATACATTGGGGTCAACTTTGGCGCCGCGCATCGAGATCTAGGCTTTGACCAGTGCCACGACGCCGACGAGCAGTTCACGAGCCTCACGTGCTGGCTTCCCCTCAACCGCCACGGCGCCACCGCCGACAACGGCTGCATGCATGTCGTGCCGATCGATGCCGACGACTTCTTCTACGCGCCGCACCATCCCCAGCACCGCCGGTCCGTCCACTCGCCCAGTGCTGTGCCCCTAATCGTCCCGTAAGTTAGGTAGTTTGCCCAGTCGTTACTTTGCTGCTATGATATTTTGTCCTTTTACCCAATATTTTGGACTTTTGTGCTGATATTCGCCAAATCTATCGATCGATTGTTTGTCCTGACGTGTAAAGATCGTGGAGTATCACACTAATTTCAGTCACACATGGTAATTCGGCGTTGACTTGGTCCAAGAGTGAGTTTGATTGGCCACTTGATTCGTTTTCTGGGTTTTGATTGGCCGATCATCGATTGTCTGGCGATTTGGTGGTGCTGCTTATTCGATTGAGAACCCAAACACTCCAATTTCAAATCTACTTGGTAATTTGTATGTACATACTACTACTGTAGTGCGGGACACGTGGCCACTTGGATTCCTAGCCTCGTGCACTGGGGCAGCGCCTGTGAAACCACGTGCAGCAGTATCGAGCCCCGCATGTCGATGGGAGCTACGTTTCGACGGCAGACCGCCAAGCGCAGTCAGTTTGTACCTGGCGAAGATGCAACCGATGGCCCACAGCCACTCAATCGGGACCAACTGCCCCATCTGACGCTGGAAAAGCGGCTGGCATATGTGGCGAAGGCCCTTCTAGCGTACTCGCACTGGTACCCAGGCATGTCGGGGCTGAATTTGCCCCCAGATAGAGATGATACTGTATTGCACGAATGAAGGATAGAGTAGGTAGTGGTTACGGTACCATACATAATGGTCCGAGCAGTTGGACAAAGGGGAAAATTTATTTTTATTTTTTTACCAATTGACTTTGGTTGGACAAAGGGGATTTTTTTTTTTTTTACCAATTGACAGTGGTTTAAAAATTGAGTATTATTGCAGCGAGAGGGGGGTTAAAATCGTACTGAACTTTTAGAAACTCCGAATACAAAAATAAGTATTTAAATAGACAGACATTGGGTGCTAAGGTCCATTGGACAGTAATGGAATTATTTTTCGCCAGCAATCATTTATTTTCTGTATTTAATACTAATGTCACAATGAACCACATTGATAGGAAAAAAGTCTAACTTGATCAGGTAAAATGGTGTACTAGTTGATATTTTCCCATGTGTCCATATCGCGAACGTAAAAAACCAGTTTAAGATAACTTTGGATAACTTTGAATAACTTTGAATTGCCCTATCACACCTCGTTATTTGTTGAAGAGTCAAAACCTCTGTCATATAATGTCAACCCTTCCGTCACATTGATGAAATGCCAATTATCTAGAAACGGTTGATAATAGTCGTTCAAGATTAGGCATGAAGTACGCTTGTAGAACTATATTTCCACACCAGAAGATTATATACTCTGCAAACCCATAACCTTGTGTAAATTATATTAAACCTGTTGTAACCGCTTACCCTAAACAGAATTTCAATGCTTGTACACATACATACTTAAAGATAAAAATAGTTATCCTAAATTGGCTACTAATACTGTATCAAATTGTGAGTACAAATGCTTCGAAAGTGACAATTTTTTCTGTGAAGAATCGTGTAAACTTATAATTTGATTATGAAGAGAAAGCGGTGCGTCTTGACTACTCAGAACTCAAATGTGTATATCGTAACGGACTCAAAAGTTATGTGCAATTCTCCTCAGTCTACGTGTTCGTGGGCTCGACAATGAGTTCTAGTCCGACGAGAACACGAGACACATTGAAAAGTGATTAGGAAAAGTGATGATTGTTGACCGTTGAATTTGGACTCCTCCAAAAAAGTTTACCTTACAGTGATAAGTGTTACTGGTAACATGTAAACTGGTTTATTACGTTATACTAACGTTGTGGATACCCGAAGTGTAAGTAAAGACTAGAAATGATACCCACGTGTACTATCTATAGTACATGTAAAGCGGAGCCGGACGCCAGCTTCAACATGTAAGACACTGTAACTTATATTAGTTACGCCAAGAGTCGTGTTAATTTAATCTATTACTGTAATAGTGGTTGCCTTTACTAGTAATTCATTACTATGATGGGGTGGTGGTACTACTAGTCTGCGCTACAAGGTCTCTGTACAGTCCTTGGACGATCGCGCTCTTGCCGTCGTACATTTGTTCCAGCAGTTCGTGCAACAATGTCGCGCTGTGGGTGGTGGGTGGCGCACAAGGAGTAGAACTAGTACTAGTACTACTAGTACTACACCCGTCTGTGCGCTTTGAGTGGAGCAACGCCTGAACGTTGACGACAGATTCCGAGTACGTCGCCATGTCCAGTGTCGGGGCTGCTTTCACAGTGTCGCATTTTTTGGCTACCGATAATGGCTGCAGCATGGTCGCGTCGTACAGTGTGGTAGTGGGCTTGACATTCGTGGCAGGTGTAGCCGTAGCCATCCTCGTAGCTATACCCTCAGTTGCAGCCGAAGTTGTAGCAACCCTTGTAGCTGTAGCCCCATCGGATGGGTAGAAAAGTGTAGCCGCCGCCGTCGTTGTAGCCGTAGCTGTAGCCCCCCTAGTAGCCGTAGACCTATCGGATGGGTAGAAAAGTGTAGCCGCTGCCGTCATTGTAGCCGCCGCCGTTGTAGCCGTAGCTGTAGCCACATTGGATGGGTAAAGCGCGGTTGGTTTGAGGCGAAAAGGGGGGTGGGCGGCGGCGGCATTCACTTGGTTGGTGGTGGTCGTGTCGTTCAACGGGTGTGTGTGCAATAGCACAGAAAAGTCAAACAAGTGGTCGTAGTTGAGTTGTTTGGCTCCTTCGACTGTGAAGCTGCCGAGGCAGTCTAGGTCACCCAGAACTAGGTGCTGATCGTCCGAGCAGCTGGACGTAGCCGTCGCGTCCGCCGACGACGCAAAACTCTCGCGTTGGTTCAGGCTCGAGTGTTGGTTAGAAGAAGGACCACCGCGGCGGCGCGGGTCGTCCAAGCTGCTGGTCCATGTCATCGAGCACGAGTCTCGAAACGAAGTTACCCCGCCACGATCGGTGCACTGCACGCACATGCGAACCTTGGTGTTGCGCACTTTCCACGAAAGGTGGCAGTTGCCGCACACAACTTGACCGCATAGACGGCAGTGGTGCTTGGAGTTGAACAGGTTGAACCGACTGGTGCACACCATGCACATCTTGACCGAGTCCTTGGGTCGTAGCGCGTCGTCGGGAAGGAGCGGCGCCGTCGCGAGCCGCCGGGTGAGGAACGCATTGGGGACGGCCATGACCTGGGTGATCCATTTGCGCATGAAACTCATGCCGTGGTGCTGGTTGTGGTCGCCAGGAGCTACTGCGAGTACCGCATAACAGTCCAACAAGCCATGGCGCCCACTTTCCATGAACACATGCCCCGACCGGAACCAGTGGGACCGGAGGATGCCGCACGGCGCCAGCAACGACGGACACGCAGCGACGTCGACGGACTGAAGCACGCGGAACCACCCGCGACGGGATGTCTTGGGGTCTGTGAACTCGCTGTGGCCCTACGTCACCACATGGTAAAAATGGTTGTGAATCATGATGATGGCTGGCTATACTGTACCTCGAGGTAGCAGTAGTCGCGAGGGGAGGTCGATGGCGGCGGCATCTTGTACGCTGTCCAGTGCACGCCAGTGTATCGCAACGGGTCGTCTTTCGTTGGCGCGGCCAGTGTGTACAGATGGCGCGAGTCGAGCTCGAGCCCGTCGTTGGCGGCGCAGCCGAGCGAGTCGCTTCGAAAGAACGCCGCCACGTCCTCGAGCGACGCATGGAACTGCGTGTGGCCGATCATACACGTGAGAGACAGATCCAACGTGTCTTTGCCGAGAACCATCTTCATGCGGCGATGGGACGCCGGGTCCGTGTGCATCGCGTACACGAGGTGGTCGTCCATTGCGTGCGCGTTACGGAGGAGGTGGGCCCCGCACGACTGGGCTGTGTGGAGCAGGGACTGCTGGGACCGTGCATCCAGAGCCTTGGTGTGGAAAAAGTTGGTGGGAAGGGGCAACGGTAGCTGGCTCGACGGCATCGGCGGTGCCATTCTCGCCGTGGGAATTTGAAAATGAGTAGGGTTGTTAAAGCATATGCTTGCAACGACAATAATGGGTAGAGATTGATCTAGGAAGGATGATATATATGTTATACTTTAATCAAGGTACTAGACAATCACTTGCAACCATTTTATATTGATTTTAGGTACTTGTATACGAAAACCGTGGTCGTCCACGGATTAAACTTGTTTTCAGTAGTGGAGATGATGAACGCATGGTCGTAGCTCAAGATCCGAAGAGATTGCGGGATAATCTCACCACGAGATTAGTGTCATGAAATGGTGTAGTAGTGTCTTTATGATTTCAGTGAATGGAGCACGGCAGCATCCTGATGTTCGTCCGGTGGGTTGGGATGCTGCGGAGGTTGTGCTAATGGATTTGCGAAAGCCACTGGAGGCGTGAATGTACTAAATTGCACGTTGGCACGACCTGATTCTAGTACTGTAGTACAGTGTACTGTAGCGATGTCGACACCATGGACTGACGACACATGTATGGAATTCGATATGAAGTTCCAATCGAGTTGTTTCCATAAGCGGACAGTGGCCAGTCGTTCTCCTGATTGTGGAGCTTCCTCACTTGACGTGTAAGGTCAAACATGACTGCGTGGCTTCTTCCTGTGACTCACATGATCTGCTGGCCTTGATAAATCGATCATCTGTCGGCACTTTTGTCTCTATAATAGCTGTCCACAAATACATGCCCCTGAATCTCCCCCTGGTCCGATTCAGCTCAACCCCCCGAGCCAACAGAAATGTATTTTAGCTCTATCTTTCAAGTTCTCCATTACATAGCTCGAAAAAACGTGAAGTGTTGTTTAAGCCACGAGGTCGGTGTACAAGTTTTGCACGACGCCACTACATGTACATGGTTTCGAGGAGTTCATGCAGGGTCGCCTTGCCGTCTGTCTACTACTAGTAGTACGCAACAGGTAGCTGGCACCGTTGGGAGAACGAATGGTGAGTTGGCCGAGGTATGTAGCGTTGACGTCACGATGGGCGCATGTAATAACGTAGAGTTCCAATTTAAAAGGGACATCGGATTCAGCCAATCACCCACCTCGAAATTTGTGTAGCAATACCTTCTTAGAATTAATACCCACATTGATCCCATGTGTTTTTTAAAACACATTAATTGATTTATATTTTTAAATATAAATCAATTAATCAATTGAACAATTGGCTCTATAAATACATAACCCGTTGAGGTTGAATATATACTACGTAGTACCTAACATAATATTATACAAAAATGTATGCATGGATCAATACTACGATCCAGCTTAAATTATCACCCGTAAATTGTCGCCTACTTTTGAGGTGTTTTGTTTGGAAAATGAGACAATAGGACATGATCGATACTGTGAAAATCGATGTTTCAGTGCTACCTGGAAAGTCCTGTGTGTCCTATTGGATTATCAGTTTTCAGAAGTCGAAACCCATTCTTCACACTGTCAGTGCCGAGCTGCTTTCATTTCCCGGCAGCGACTCCAAAATATGTCTCTTAAGAGCATCCCCACCGGTGTGACTGTAATCGCTATTATACAGTTCTATCCGGATTATTTACAGTTTTGATAGCCCCACCGGGCGACTGTAAAATACAGGAAACTGTAAATTTTACCGTGAGACGGCAAATCGGCCACATTTACAGTCGCGACTGTAAAATAGAGATTTTACGAATTAGCCAATAACATGCTATCAATGGATAATTTTGTCCAATCATGTGCGTTATGGAGTCAACAATCAGTAGGTTCAGAAATGGAATCAGCCAAGGCCGTCCGTGGCTCCAACTTCACGACCGACGAAGACTGCCAGCTTGTCCGGTCATGGATCAACATCTCTCAAGATGCGTCCAAGGGTAGTACTCATCACGCATCACCACACCATCCATGATTCGCTCAAACAGCGGTCTGGCCATTCGAAAACGACGGCGAAACTCCTGGCGTGCACGTTTGTGCGAAGGCACGATGGCGTGGGAGGACGATGATGACATGGATCAAGCTTGGGAGATTCTTGGCTTTCATCAGTCTTCTGCGCGCTCTAAAGGCTCTACTGCCAACCGCCAGCCAAACCTACCACGAGATAGCGAGCATGCTCGGATTTACTACTAACGTTACTGTACTTTGCCCCAATAGAGACGTTCATTTCCGGATTAAAAAAATATTCGGACGTTTTACAGTTTAACCGCTGTGTTGACGAAAATCAAAATACAGGAACTGTAAAACAGTATTTTACAGTCTGATTATACAGTCGCACCAGTGGGGATGCCCGAAATTAGAACTCTACGTTAGGTAGAAACCTGGCAAAGTGGCGGCACTGGCGGCGTGCTGCGCCTCTGGTGGTGGGCTATGTAAGAGCATGGAGTCCATGCTGTAACTAGTATGTCCATGCCATGGACACACCAGTTATGGCCCACGTATTGGATCGTCGAGATTGATTGCGTTGTTGTCGGCGACGCTCCCCAATCAATCACTTGTTGCGTCCACATATTTCATGATCGCTACTCCTGAGCAGTCTCATCATCACATGAAGGGGACACGACGACGACGACGAAGATGTCGACGATATAACGACTTGTTCATGGGGAAGCCACGTCATCGCACCCCAACTCGTCTTCGACAAAGTTACAGGGCCGATATGTCCGTGAATGGGAGATAGCAGGTTGTTAGTAGTTGGATTTCCATTTTCGGCGGTTTCTGGTCGTACGTACATGGTGCTTGGACTCGAATATGTACAGTACAGTACGTTAACATGTAAATCGACTGGTGCATGTCTTGACCGAGTGGTTTGGTCGTCCTTCATCGTCCGAACTATGCAGCGCTTTGGGTCGTGAGGTGCCAGCTGAGGAGGATATCAGGCAGTGCCATCAGATGCCCACGATCGCAGGAACCTCATTCCGTGGTTTCGACTACCGGTAAGTGTTGGAGGCAGGCATGCCGGGGCGACATACAGCACCGCGAGCGTCGCAGTCAGATTATCCCCCCGGTGAAGTTAGTTCTCTAGAAAGACATGGTTTGCTTCAATCCACAACACGCCAACAGGCAGCGACAGACATCCTGCCACCCACGTCTGTGGAATGCACTGCACGCAACAAACAACCCGCGTCGACACGTGAATGGGTCGATGACATTGCTGTGGCTCTAGAAAGAAAGCAACCAGTATGAAGTTGGCTCATTCAAATGAAACCCACGGATTTGATACAAATTTGGGTCCTCTGCCCCCTTCTGCGGCTAGACCGCTCGTACCTAATAACATACACGGCTTACTACTACCCCACTGATCACTTAACTGCCATCTCCACAGCGTCGCCCCTTGGCCAATCACGTCGCCCTTGATTGTCTGGCTATTGGTTCGGGCCTTCACATTGCGCACATTTGAATGATCGTTGCGAAGCCCTCTACGACGCCCTCCATATAGTGGCCGCCACAGAGACCTTCCCCGAAACCACCTCATACCTTAGCAGTATACTACTACAACATCATGCGTGAAGGATGTAATGGTAAAATTCCTCGTCCACAGACGCGATAGATCCCCTTGTAATTAGCACGTAAGGTGCCCTCCATAGCGCAGTGCGCAACGATGGTGTGGTACATATGCTTCGACGGAGAGCCACGGATGACAGAAACGTGCGGATGTTCAGGTGTCATACACCCGCTCATATACTAGTATACCTACTGCGAGCCGTCTTGCCAGGTCTAATCAACCAAATGCGACCGGCTAATCCGTGAGTTGGCCAGGACGATCGGTTTCTCCCATCTTACTGTATACAGCGACATATCCAGCTTGTCATCCGCCACATGCACGGGCTCTACAGCGTCCGCCGCACCGGACTCCGCGACGTGCCTTGCCAAGCTCGAGCGATGATGGCCCTTCGATGGGCTTGCCATTTTGCTGGCGTTAGGGCTAAATCAGCCAATCAACAATAGAAGCCATTTCAGTAGCCAATCAAAACGAACCGTTGCCATCACAACTTGAGGTCGGTACTGTAGGAAGAAAATGAACAAGGCGTTGGTGGAAGCGTCGGTACGGCATGCATGCATGCATACGCTCTTGTGGTCCTCTTCCCGTCGTCGTCATCATGCATCGTAGTCTGGGTCGTTGGGGGCGCTCTTCGCTTGCCTCGTGCTGTTTCCATTGGACGTGGCCAAGACAAAGCATCAAGCGTCGACGGACTCGACAACGAAGACGAAAGAACGAAGCACCATGGCGCTGCTCCGGTCGATCTGGACCGAGGAGGGTGCACGAGGACTCTTCTCTGGTCTCGGCCCCAAGGCTACCCACACCGTACGACGACCTCCATATCTATCTCTGCATGACATACAATCTCGTCTTGTCTTAGGTCCTGTCCAACTTTTTCTACTTTTACTGGTACGCGTGGTTGAAAGCAGCGTATGCCAAATCCCGCGGACCATTGACGACGTCGGCCACGTTGGCGATCGGTGCCGCCGCGGGGGCGATCAATATGACGATCACGCTCCCGCTCGAGGTGCTCACCACGCGCATCCAAACGACGACGTCCTCGTCGTCGTCTTCGGCGGCAGAGCTGCTTGGACGCATGTACCGCGAGCAAGGCGTTCTGTCGCTGTGGAAGGGCTACGTGCCGTCGCTGGTGCTAGTGTCCAACCCTGCTATCTTCTACACGATCTTCGACCGGCTCAAGCTGCAACTGGGTCGGCAGTTGTCGGCCGTGGAAGCGTTCGTGCTGGCGGCGATAGCCAAGGCCATCGCGACTATCCTGACGTACCCCATCATCCGAGCCAAGGTGCTAATGCAGGCTTCCAAGACGAATAACCACGACACAGCATCTTTATCCATGTTTCAAGTACTCCAGCGGACGTGGAATGAAGACGGCGGGGTGGCGGGGCTATTCCAAGGCTGCAACGCCCAACTGGTTAACACTGTGGTGAAAAGCGCATTGCTCCTAATGACCAAGGACCAGATCGCCCAGCTCACGGTCCGCCTCCTTTATCCGTTCCGCAGCATCCCCAGCGCCACAAGTTAACCAGTAGAGGATGTATGCATACATACATACATCATGTTGTGCTCAAAGGTGTGGAAGGTGGATATGTCTGTGGTGCTGCTGCTGTTTCAAACGAATATACAAGACACGAATATTAATTGACGTGGATGGTTGAAGCGGGAGATTTGATTGGCCACTGTGAATAATGTCCTGGATTTTGACTGGTCGATCGATTGTCTAACCTTACGGGTTGGGTAACGTTACATGAAGTTTGTTTGCAGTTCAAAAAGTACTGTAAAACACACTGCCGTGGAAAGTTTTGCCCAAATTTGAAGGCTTTTTTCCGGCTAAAAAGGCAAGGTTTTACACAGTTGTAGAAGTGGGTTTACTTACAAAATCACACGCAAAACACACATCGTGGATTATAAAGGGACCAAATTTAGAGATGCTCTTAGGGCTGTTCGGGGTGTTGTAGAGCATCTCCAATGGTAAATTCAAACCTATTGCTATGTAAAGCATAGGTGAACAGTAAAGTCAAACTTCGTTTTTATGGTTGCTATTTTGGCACTATTCTCCGAGTGCTGTAAAGTAGAATATGAAGCAAACCCTCTAAGAAACAATCAAAATCGATGGTTTCCAGAATCCGGATTCTTCTACAAGATTCCAGTATTTATTTTTGACAATTGCACAAAAAATCGAATTCCATAGTCTGAATTCACGAAATAACCGGATTCTTGGTCCGAACACGACCTAAAGTTATACTACGTACTAACGTGGCCGACCATTGATGTGCCGATTTTTCTTCATTTTCATTTTCGAATATTTCAGTTGTTTTTTCGAAATCCTCCCTTGATACATACTACTACGTAGTAAGCTTAGTACATTTTTGGATGGAGAACGTTGAGCTCTTTCGAATGAGCCCAAAGTATATCGATTTAAACAGTTTAGGATTGCACAATTACTCGTAATTTTTGAAGTACACAGGGCGACCATTGATGTGCCGAATTTTATACTTGAGTTGTGTATTGAAAACGAAAGTTTCAACCTCTTTCAACAACATACGATTACCATTTTATAAAGGTTTATACAAATCGAACAGGTATCATGTATACAAGTACTTTTAAACACAAATGTTTGCGTACATAGCATGAATTTATAAGGTATCATTTGTCTAGAGGTTGCATTTTGTCCAATGAAAATCGATTTAGTGTTTGATTGGATGAATAAGTCGGGGCACACCAATGGACAATCGGTACATCAATGGTCGGGTTAGAGCATCTCCACCGCACCTCTAAATTTGGTCCCTTTATAATCCGCGATGTGTGTTTTGCGTGTGATTTTGTAGGTATAACCCACTTGTACAACTGTGTAAAACTGTCTTTATAACAGTCAGAACACCCTGTTCTTCTAGAGAACATCCCGACTGGTCTGTCAGTCAGGTAGCAGCGTCTGCTAGCTGTGTAGGAGGTTTTTGTGCCTTCTAGAGGCTTTTCCTCAGAGTAGAAGACAGCGCAGATTCGTCACGAAACATCACAGGATGTCGTGGCCAATCATAATCTAAGATTTGATTGGCTGTTGGAGGAACTGGCACATCTAGAGCCAGTTTCTCCTCTGCCGTCAGAATTAATTCACTTCCGGTTCTCCCCTCAACTACTCATCTGCCTGCTGCTGCTATCTGCCCATCCAACTGGTTATGAGCCTTCCACCGACTTCCTCCTCTCGAGCGGCCCTGCCCATCACCCACCACCTCGTTGGAGCCGAAAACTACGACGACTGGTTCCTCGAACTCACGTCGATGATCCTCCCTGGTGAAGCGTTGGACTCCATGGCCACGCAATGCACCGAGGTCGAGGCAGTGTGGTCCATGAAGGGACTCATCCGAGCCTTCCGCGTCCTTAACAGCGACGTCAGGCGCATCCGCCATCATCTCGATGCAGTGGCTAAGGTCCAACCTGGCACCCCCCCCCACCTCCCCTTACGCTGGACACCCACAAGGTCGTGGGGACGCGTTAACTGAGTGGCTCTCGATCAACCGCTCCACGAACGAGGTGCTCGTGCAGGCGATCCGAGGGGACATCGAGTCCAAGCTCTAGGCCGAAAGTGCAGCGGTCAGTCGCGCGTGCGCACTAGTGCAGGCATCCCTCTCGGACACGGTGCGGTGCGACATCGCCGCCGCTAACCTCGAAAAATGTGCACACTGCATCATTTCGAAGCTCCGCGGCAAGTACTGCAGCGAGGAGCAGAAGCACGTCACGGCGATCTCCGTGTATCAACGCCTCCACGCGTTCAAGTTCCGACCTCACGTGTCACTGGATGCGAATCTCCAGGCATTCTACAAGCTGCGCACAGCGGTGGAAAAGCTGGAAGTGCATCCCCTCAGCGACAGCCACCTCGCTTAAGCGCTCTTGGCGGCGCTGCCTTCGTGCATCATGCAGGATTACTACATGTGGCGCGGCCCGAAACCGAGTATCCCATACCAGGATATGCGCCGCCTGCTAGAGCAGCACTGGCCGGACTTGACACTCAAGTATCCGTTGATCCTCGGGCCCGCACCGACAGCCCTCGCTGTACCGGTCCATGGCTCAGCACCCGCGACCGCGACAACGCGATCTAGCGCATTGGCCCTTCCGGCCTTTCGCGATGGCGTGAGCCAGCGGGACGGCTACGGACAAGCAGCCGCCGCACCCTGGGGTGCCCAAGGCCAAGACACCATGGCGGATTGGTGTGGCTACTGCCTGTCCTCAGGCAGCCACTCGACGTACACCTGTACGAAGCTTTCCCCAGCGTTCCACGAGAACGCGGTGCGTCAAGACTTTGTGTTCCCACCAGGATGGGCTGCCATCCTACCTTGCGAACTACCCCCAAGTGGTGGCGGTCGACGAACTCAAGGCGGACCCAGCGGCCACCGCGGTGGCAAACGCCACGGCAATAGCGGCCGGCGTGGTGGAGGAACCGGGACACCCTTCCTCAACATCATTCGTCAAGGCTACGCTTCCAGTGGCCCACCCGGTCACGCATCAGGCGATCCACCAGGTTACGCTCCCGGTGGCCGTCCAGGCTACGCCAGCATGGGAAAAGGTGGCCATTCCGGCTACGCCAGTTTCAATCACGGCGATTACCGCGACGATCAACGCAGCCGTAGCCCGTTTCGTCAGTCGGCCTCCCGCTATCGCAGTCGCTCAGGCGACCGGTATCGCGACGACCGCGAAGACCGCGGGCACTATCGCGACGACTGCGGGTATTACCGCGACGACCGCGTACCTTATCGCGACGACCGCGTACCTTATCGCGACGACCGCGAGTCCTACCGCGACGACCGCGGGACTTATCGCGACGACCGCGTACCTTATCGCGACGACCGCGAGTCCTACCGCGACGACCGCGAGTCCTACCGCGACGACCGCGAGTCCTACCGCGACGACCGCGGGACTTATCGCGACGACCGCGTACCTTATCGCGACGACCGCGAGTCCTACCGCGACGACCGCGGGACTTATCGCGACGACCGCGGGACTTATCGCGACGACCGCGGGTCCTACCGCGACGACCGCGGAACGTATCGCGCCGACAGCGGCGCCAACCAAGTTGACCGGCACTACCGCAGCCGCAGTCACTCCATGTACGATGACCGGC
>NW_009798356.1:125123-135082 GCF_000520075.1 Aphanomyces astaci | reverse complement strand
CATTTCATCAACAACCTTGTGGAACAACAGACGTTTAGTCTTGTTTACACCGATACGCGACATCAAGTCGCGGATATCTTTACCAAACCACTTGATGTGACAACGTTCTGCGCTTTGCGCAGTCAACTAAGGGTGAGGCAGCTGCCGCCCGACAGCACCCTCCGGCGCGAGCCAGGGAGCGCGAACTCCGGCCTCTCAGCCCACGACTGCGCCGACATGTAAGGGGGACGCCCTGGACCATGTTGGTTCGACATTGGGGATGTGACGGTATCCCGGTGGTTACTCGATCCATCCGGCCCTTCCACGGCGCGTCGTTCGGAAACGGCGAATTGGTAGGGACCAGCTGAAAGGGGTGTCCAACGAGTTGAGTCCCGGACAAAAGACGGTGTAACCAGTGGTGGTTACGCTCGCTGAGCTTAACCGCCAGCCTCTTTCTGCACTCAGGGCACCTGATTCCGGTTGACAGTGCGTGGCGCTGTTGGGTGGCAGTCAGAACACCCTGTTCTTCTAGAGAACATCCCGACTGGTCTGTCAGTCAGGTAGCAGCGTCTGCTAGCTGTGTAGGAGGTTTTTGTGCCTTCTAGAGGCTTTTCCTCAGAGTAGAAGACAGCGCAGATTCGTCACGAAACATCACAGGATGTCGTGGCCAATCATAATCTAAGATTTGATTGGCTGTTGGAGGAACTGGCACATCTAGAGCCAGTAACTACTCATCTGCCTGCTGCTGCTATCTGCCCATCCAACTATAACCAGACCTCCAATTGATGTGTAACTTCGGGTATTTTCGACGAATTTGGAGGGACCGTCACCTCTCCTGGTTATTTCTGTTAATTCTGGATACAAATGCTTACCGTACCATTCGATTCAATGTTGGAGTGGTACTCGGCTGTGTGATTGACAGTAGATCTTTAAACCAGTAGATGACTGGCTTCCTGTATACCTGCCATATTTCCAATTTGATCATGTCAATTCGGAAATAGTTATACAAATAATCAATACAAGGGACTTCACGAATTCACCTTGCAGAATATCAAGAGCAATGTGTTTGTGTCAAAAATCGTTAGTTTCCGAAATGACCAAGTTACTGATTATTTACTGGACCACTGATCAATAACATACTTGGTGAAAAAATCAACGAATTTAGACGCTAAACTACTAGAAGCGCATAACACGGACAGCATCCATAGCGGCACGTTCTTGACGGTTCAACCGATAACGGCGTTGAGTTTCTTGACGCTTGCGCTTCTTTTCATTCGCCATACGTTGGTAGCGAGCGAGTACACGGCCATAAAAGTCCTCGTCATCATGGCGCAAGGGTAGCAAGGACAAGTCAAAGTTTGTCAACGCAAACGTAACTCGCTGGATCGCAGAGTAGTTTCGCTCGGACCACGTGTACGTGGCGCAGGATACGCGCCAGAGGGAGCACACTCGGCCGAAGAAGTTTTCCACGATCACCCGATTTGAGGAGACGTTGGCATTTCGTTCCAAGTCGCTGGCATCAAGAGATCAATGGGCGGGACGACGCTTCGGGTGGATGCCACGCAATGAGTGTCTGATTCCAATGTAGCCCATGTCAACAAGACAAGCCCACGAGCCACGATGCAGGGCAGCCTGCTCTCCATGGTCCGGCACAAGGGATTCGGAGGCCGACTTGGCTAAGTTGGCAAGGTGGACATGTTTGCGAGAGTTCATAATGGTAAGGTCGTGCACAGATCCAGGGTCGGCAGTAGACATGGCAACACATCGGCCATCTGGCGACACAGCTGCTTCGATCTTGTAGCCATACAAGTGGTGTTTACCACTAAAGTAGTGCTTCTGCTCAGCAAAGCGATCGGCAGGTCGGTTGGAAGGTTGAAACTTGACGTCTACAGCATAGAGAGCGTATGGAAAGTGGGCAAAGCGCTGACCTGTCTGGGTGAGCTCCGCCATCGTCTCTGTAGTGATGAAACGTCGGTAGAAGATGGGTTCAATCACCTACAGTGTTGTCTGTTAGAGATTGCACACAACATATATACTCATCTACCGAGAGCACGCGCATGATAAGCTTCTCAAACGTTGGTGCCTTGAAGCCATAATCCGCAGCGTGCTTTTCCCATGACGAAAAGTGCTTGAGGACGGTCAGAGCCATGAACATGGCGTCCTTCGGGCTCGTAGGAGATCGACGGCCGCGCCCTTCCATCCAAGCCGATTGCATGGCAGTGCCCACGAAGGACCAAAGAGTTTCAAACTCAGTGACAGTGAAGTTTGTCAGCGTGCGGATTTCCTCTGAACCGAGGTCAGTTATGAACTTGTCCATGATAGGGTGCGCAGCGGCCTCATCGCTTTCATTAGCCGCTCTTGTGGCCTCCCCATGGGTGGTGAAGGAAGCCTCGAGATACGACCAATCACGAATGGTCTGGTCTTGGAGGCGATTAAGGACGGCGTTGGCGTTGATGGGCATTGCGATGCAAATTCAATTGTGTGGTGGGCAAGAAGTTTGTTGACTTGCCAACCTGACGGGCATTTTGATTCATTTTGGCGGCAAACATGTAGTTATAGGGGTTGTTGAACTGCAAGTTGTTTAAACAGCTATGCCAAATTTAATCTCCTTATATAGTACATTTTAACGATATCTCAAATTGCAACTTTTCGTCCAGCCTCTACATGAAAACTACTCATTTTAGATAATTCTTGTTGGTCACATTTATATACACGTTTAATTGATATAGCATGTCACAGTAGTGGTAATGATGCGGCGTTGTTCTGAAGTACATGCTACATTCAGCAAAGACTGGTAGCATCAATCTGAATGGCAAAGCCCACTGCACACATAGGTAGGTGCCCTTATGAATATTCGTTCGCATGTATTTAATCGTATTTTTGCCTTTGGCACTTCGAGATTGAGGAAGATATTTGAGGACCTCGTAAATCGACAGTACCGTATGTGAAGAATCAGCAACACCATTACTTCCCAATTGCCAAAGTAAAACCGATAGTTGTCATACTTCAAGTCAGACATACACCAATTGATCAGTTGCTCAATCTATGACCAAGTAATCGGTTATAATGTAAACAACCCCTATTATATACAATATATGTATGTCAACGAACAGTAAGTCATTAATTCATCCCAAGATCTAGTGAACTGAAACTACATGGGAGAATTTCGAAAACATCAGCAAATTTCCGAAGTACCCTTGTTCCTGATGAAATGCGCTTTAGAATTTTATTCGCAACTGCTACGGCAGTGCTTATATCACTGAGATGCCCTGCTCAATCCTGGCCGTGGAAGACTGTTCCAATAGAAGAATGTACCTGGTTTAGCAATCTACTGTATATAAATTCGAACCTTCCGGTCGAGTACTTAACGTTACTGGTACCCAAGAACTAACTATCAATAGGCGAATCCAAGGATGATCTCACAATGCTATACTTACATTGGAGTCAATATATTGTGTGCGCCGCACATTAAAGCCACAGACACATCAACCAAGACATCGTTTTCTTAGTTTGTCGTTACGAATACACAACGCTACTCCCACAATAAGCACTTCTTGGACGGGTTCAAGTGCGAGTCGGTGGGGCACTGGAACACACGGGCAAACTCAGCGTTGTTTTGCAACGCCCCTGTCACGCGGAGCCGACCGGACAGGTACTTGCTCCTCAAAATTGAGCGGAGGTAGTCATCCGCGTTCTTGGAGCACCAGGCTTGGGCGAACGACAAGTAGAACAACTTGTCGCCTGCTTCTTCCGTGTACTGCGACGGGAACGTCTTCAAGTACTCGTGATACGCGCGGAAACTGGTCTTGAGACCCCCGTTGTCCGCAATGTTTTCTCCCAAAGAGATCTTGCCGTTGATGTTGCCAAACACAGCGCCAGTCACTTCGCTCGTGACGACAAAGTTGGAGTATTGGGCTCGAATGCACTGGGCTCTCGTCGTGAACGCAGTGTTGGTGGCGTTTGACCACCACGGGTTCTTGTTACCGTCGCCATCGTAATTGCGGCCGATGTGGTCGAACCCGTGTGTAATTTCGTGTCCGATGAACATCCCGATAGCACCAAAGTTCTGGGCGGCGTCAAACTGGCCGTCAAAGAACGGTTTTTGCAAAATGCCGGCCGGGAACACAATTTGGTTCGTATAGGGGTGGTAGAACGCGTTAACATCATGGGGGGCCGGGATGAACTTGTGCTTGTTCACAGGTTGGCCGTTCAGCTTCAAGTTGGTGTCGATGTTCACTTGAGACACCTTCCACCGGTTGTTCAAATACGACTTCGAGTCCAATGTCAGCGTGGGGTACAGCTGCGGCTTCTCCGGGCCACCCAACAAGTGTACAAACTTGGACAGCTTCGTTTGCGCGTTGGCGCGGGTCGAGTTGTCCAACCAGTCGGCGGTGGCAATGCCAGTGGAGAAGGACGACTTCAAGGCCTTGACCAGTTCGTCGGCCTTCTTGGCCGTATCAGCCGGAAACACCTCGTCTATGAAGTACTGGCCCAAGAGGTCACCCAAAGTTTTCTCCGTCTCAGACAAGCAGTACTTCTCACGAGTAGGTTCCACGTCTTCGCCTTTGATCTTCTTGCCGAAGAAGTTCCAGTTGGCCGTGCGAAATTCAGGGGTCAAGTGCTTCGACGAGGCGTGGATGAGCTTGTACTCCACGATGGTGCGGAGGTTCTCCAGTGTCGTGTTCTTCAATAACACTTCGGTCTTGTCAAAGTAGTGCTCTTCGCGAAACCCCGCCCAGACCGTCGACCTACCACCCTCATCGCGGACGTCGAAGCCGTTGGCCTTGAGCCACGAGCCGATGAGCAGCGGGTACTTCTGGTCCAGTTGGTAGTACGTAAAAGCAGTATACAGGGGTGCAGCGGCCTCCATCTCTTTGAGCTCTCTGGGGATGACACCCTCCAGAGTTTGCTCGAAACGGACGATCACCGGCACGGCAGCCGCCGCTTTCTCAGCAGTGTAGCCAGCGAGCTGCAACACGGACGCAATGTACACCTTATACTCGGCTTCGACGGCCTTCCACTTGAAATAGTTGAAGTAGTACGGGCGATCGAGCGGTAGGGGGGCTCGAAAACCGAAGAGGGCGTGCTTGGTTGAGTCGTTGTAGTCAGGTTCGGACTTGATGTCCATGAATACAGGGATGCCGTTCTTGGTCAATTCACCAGCCACGACGAGGAGGTCCAACGTGGTGTTGGCCGACCGAATGGCTTTGAATGAGTCCTCAAGCGGAGTCAATCCGAGCGACGATAGCGTAGCCGTGTCCAAACAGGAGTTGTAAAACTCACCAAGCTTGGTCTTGTTGTCAGAGTAAATCTTCTTGAATATGGCTTTGTTTTGGATGGCGATCTCATAGAACGACGTATCAATTTTTTGCTTGTCAGGGGGTACCACAGCATCCTTGTGCCACGCGCCACACGCATATTGGTAAAAGTCTTCGCAGGGGTTGATGGAGTAGTCGATGAGCTTGGTCACAGACTCGGGGAGTTCCGTGACGGAGCCAGCCGTAGCGGCAGCGGCCAACACGCCGAGGGAGATGAGGACTTTGACCATCGCAGAGCGAAACGGAAAATGAAGTTGGCCAAAAATGTCAACCATTGAAGCGAAGGCCAGGCGTGCAAGTCGTTAAACGCAATCAACAGGATTCTCATAACAAATACTTGAAGTACTACGTAGTACTTCTACTAGTATCATTGACCAAGGTGCATCCACCAACCTATCTCGATGAGACATTGAAGTCGGCATGTGGAAAACTAACAGTAAGCTTAATTATACGTACAGAGAACCGAATGGAGTGTGTCACCAAGGATATTTTATTAAATTTGTAAGCTATCATTTTTTTTATCAATCATGAATAGTCTCTATCATTCGCTTCGATTGGCCACTTGTACTGGAAGACTCATGCACTAAGTTGTGATTACGACTTACAGTGTGCTGCAGCCACTAGGACAAACCAGGTTAATAGTGAAGTTAAGATATTCCCAAGTGGAATAAAATAGGACAATGGATATGCATTTTGGATGCAAATGGACCAATTCTGGATGCACAACACATGATGAGCACGAACCGTGCCCATCATCCGGACAGTGTGCTGCAGCCACTAGGACAAACCAGGTTAATAGTGAAGTTAAGATATTCCCAAGTGGGATAAAATAGGACAATGGATATGCATTTTGGATGCATATGGATCAAGCACACAACTGTCCATACTCGCTGAGGTATCGGATAACCGCACACAGCTGTCCATACTCGCTGAGGTATCGGATAACCGCACATGTTTCAATTGCAGTCGCTCTGGACACTTTTCTCGCGCTTGTCCGGAACCTCGCCATGTTGCGTCAGCTGTGCCTCCCTCACACGGTTCCTCTCGTGTCCCACTTGATAACCACTCGCGTCGCCCTCCTAGCGGTCCCCCTAACCTCTTTCATCCCGACCGATACGGCGCCTCGCCCCCACCTTTCCGAGCTCGGGTGCGGCGGGAAAAGGTCGCTCTTAGAAGTGTTTCACTACATCACGTGGCTGCGGCAATTCGCCATTGGGTACCAGCTGTATGGCGGCATGGACGAAGAAAAACCTTCGAAGCCGCCGGTAGAGAAACTCGCGGCCTCGTTCACGTTTCAGCCAGGTCTATGAAGAAAAGCAGCCCAGTGGCGCGTCGATCACGCCTCCTACTTGGCGTGCCGATAGAAGAGACGAGCCGCCAGAGTGACCGAAGTCAAAGTGCCTGAAATGTCAGTCGACGGCACACCGAGTGTGGGAACACCCTGGCATTACAGATGCCGAGGTAAAGAAGTTGATGGACGACTTCCATCAGGCGCGCCGTCGGTCGGTGAACTTCGTGCCGAGCACGAAGCCTGCAAACAGCATGAAGTGTCAAGCGTCTATCGAGGACGTTCTCACACTTCCTCAAGTGTTGCTTGACTCTGGGTCTGACGAGACGTTGGTGTCAGAAGGCCTCCTCGTGGCGCTGGAGCGCCTTGGTGCAAGTCTCAACGTTGAGACAAAGCCAAGACTCATGTTGAAGCCGTATGGAGAGACAACGAAGCCTCTCCATGTGACGCGACAAGTGCAGTTAAAGACGGTTATGTTGGAAACGTCAATCGGCCAACTGGTTTTGCGTGGACTTCGAGCGAAAAAAAGGAGATGGAGATCGACGTTCTCATTGGACGTCCCATTATGGAGCGACTGGGGTTTTCAGTCGACGGCATGCTTGTCGACGCTTTGAAGTAGCATCGAGTCTGGGATACGGCCGAAGCGGGAGATGCCGACCAGACATCGGCGAATGTAAACCGGCTGCAAGAAGCGTATCAGGAAGACCCTGAAGACGTATTGTACGCCGAGGACGTTGCGTGTTCCACTCCAGCAATGTAGAAGCCCGCCGACCAAGACTACGAGATAAAGCGCATTCTCGACGGCAAGATTGCTCAGGCCATCCAGCTTGGCCTCTCCCCTGCGCATGAAGGCGAACTCTGGCGTATTTTGGATGATCACGCCGATGTCTTTCGCCTGGAGTTTGGGCAAGACTTGCCGGTGGATGTCGAGCCGTTAAAGTACGGCTGAAGGAAGGAGCGGTGCCCGTGAAGTGTGCGTTGCGCCGGTACCCGCCGGGCCACATGGATTATTTGCAACAGCATGTGGAAGAGCTCGAGACCGCAGGCCTCATCTACCTCAAGAAACGTGCGACATGAGCGGCAGCACCGTGGATTGAATATCGAATGACCATAGATTTTCGCCCGATCAACGCATGGACGATCCCCATGCCCTGGCCGATGCCGAACCTTGACGCCGCGATGGCGACGTTGGTCGGCATGAACGTGTTTTTCACGTTGGACTGGCTGAAAGGGTACTGCACCCATCCTGCCATATGTGGTACTCGTTCACGACACCGTTCGGTGTTTACACGCCAACCAGAATCCTCATGGGACAGAAGGACGCCGTGGCCTATTGCCAGTCCGTGGTGAACGAAATGTTCGGTGAACTGTTGTACGCCGGGGTGCTGGGTTGGTTGGACGATCTGCTGGGGTACGCAGACAGCTCGGACACGCTGTTTGTGTTGTTGGACAAGGTGCTGTCCATCTGCGAAAAGTTCTGCCTCAAGCAGCATCCGAAGAAGTGCGATTTCTTCTTGATGAAAGCCACGTGGTGCGGGAAAGTGATTTCCGCCGAATGGATCTCCCATTCCCCTGATCGAGTTCAGGGCCTATGTGCACTGGAGACGCCAACGTCTGACGCCGATCTGCAACCATTGTCTGCGCGACAAATTGGATGCTAAGCTCGGAGCTGATAGATGCGCTGCGGGGCCTGTTGGACGTGGTGACGAAGGCCGCTCGTGGGTCGAAGAAGACGGCGCTGGCGCGCATCAAGTTGGCTGCCGTCGGATGGGCGTCCGAACATGATGTGTGTTTTGCAGAGGTCAAGGACACGTTGCGGCAAATGGTGAACTATCGCATCCATCTGCAGACAAGATCATTTGCCTTTACACCGACCCACCAGCGGCCTTCGCCACCACGTCCAACAGGCCCCGCAGCGCATCTATCAGCTCCGAGCTTAGCATCCAATTTGTCGCGCAGACAATGGTTGCAGATCGGCACCAGACGCACTGAAGAACTATTGGGCGCTCGCCGCAACGCCGACGGAAAATTCGAAGTGCACGTCAGGTGGAAGGGCCTGGACGAAGGAGAATCGTCATGGGAGCCATACCTTCAACTCTATGAAGCCATTGCATCGTCCTGCGCCACTGGATCGTCAAGGAAATGCGCGACGACTTAGAGGCGACCCCTGGCCATCCACTGAAGGGGGAAGTGTTCTGCTGCGTCCGCATAAGTGTGTCGTGTGCCCTTGGAAATCACCGAGGGCAAACCGCACCTGCATGGGAGGTCGAGATCCTTCTGGTTTCGACGCGTGTCCAACATCGACGACTGGTTAGTATAAAAGGTTAATACCAGTCAGTTTGCATTGTGAGTCTAACCACCGTTGTGGTTGCTGTGCTGGTCGACGGAACGTCGACAGTGTGGGATGCGGAACAGCAATCTAAGTAGATTTCCAACATGCTACAATGAAAGGCATTGGCTAGCGGCCTTGCGAATCCTAAGATACTTGAAAGGAACATCCACGTATGGGCTCTATCTCAATGGTAATACAAAACAGATAGACTACGATGTCTTTACGGACGCTTCTTCGCGAGTCAGTCAAAAGATCGTAAACCCGTCTCCGGATATCTAATTCAGATGGCAGGGACTTGTGTCAGCTGGGCAAGCTCTATACAGCACTGCGTAGCGCTTTCCACAGCAGAAGCACAGTTAGTGGCCCTTAGTGAAGGCTGCAAATAATATGAATGGATTCACACACTTTTGAGTCAAATGGGTTTAAACTTAAACCGCCGAATTACAGTATGGTGTGACAGCGGTGCTGCAATTGATTGCGTCAAAATACCAGAAAACCACAAGGGTACAAATGTTGTCTTGCGCCGGTGTTCACAACCGACGACTACCGTGTTCACAACGGTGACCTCGATGACAAATCCAAAAGTAACTTCATTATCCAGTCCATAAGTCAGTTCCTTCCTATCACTTCACTACTCTTCTACCAGTCATGCATCATACAGTGTACCATCAGCTCGGAACATATGCCGCTCCGATCCAGGGCATATTTCACACTCTTCAAATGTCGTTCGTGACCAACATTCGGCTACCCACACTCAGGCACGGGGAGTCGAACAGAGGCTCGGCCGATAACAACAAAGCATATTGATACTCGAACACTCTTCATTCGTGAACTGTTTCAAAAGAAGAAAATAGGCTTAAATTATTGCTCATCTAAAGAGATGATTGCAGACATACTAAGCCACTGGCCCAGCAACAGTTTGCATGCTTAAGGGCAAAGATGGTGTGCACGATCTAGCTAAACCAGAGAGCTCTTAGTGGGAGTGTTAGCCATATGCATACAAGGATTGAAGTTACATAGATAAAGCTATATATATGAGATT
>NW_009798356.1:85515-118057 GCF_000520075.1 Aphanomyces astaci | reverse complement strand
TCCGTCTCCGGATATCTAATTCAGATGGCAGGGACTTGTGTCAGCTGGGCAAGCTCTATACAGCACTGCGTAGCGCTTTCCACAGCAGAAGCACAGTTAGTGGCCCTTAGTGAAGGCTGCAAATAATATGAATGGATTCACACACTTTTGAGTCAAATGGGTTTAAACTTAAACCGCCGAATTACAGTATGGTGTGACAGCGGTGCTGCAATTGATTGCGTCAAAATACCAGAAAACCACAAGGGTACAAATGTTGTCTTGCGCCGGTGTTCACAACCGACGACTACCGTGTTCACAACGGTGACCTCGATGACAAATCCAAAAGTAACTTCATTATCCAGTCCATAAGTCAGTTCCTTCCTATCACTTCACTACTCTTCTACCAGTCATGCATCATACAGTGTACCATCAGCTCGGAACATATGCCGCTCCGATCCAGGGCATATTTCACACTCTTCAAATGTCGTTCGTGACCAACATTCGGCTACCCACACTCAGGCACGGGGAGTCGAACAGAGGCTCGGCCGATAACAACAAAGCATATTGATACTCGAACACTCTTCATTCGTGAACTGTTTCAAAAGAAGAAAATAGGCTTAAATTATTGCTCATCTAAAGAGATGATTGCAGACATACTAAGCCACTGGCCCAGCAACAGTTTGCATGCTTAAGGGCAAAGATGGTGTGCACGATCTAGCTAAACCAGAGAGCTCTTAGTGGGAGTGTTAGCCATATGCATACAAGGATTGAAGTTACATAGATAAAGCTATATATATGAGATTGAAGCTGGAAGAGCTCCAGGCTTCACATCCCTCGACTACTTCAGTGTGTCGAGGGCCAATAGCTACCTTGTTTTGATCCTACACACACTATTTGAAGGTTGCATATGTTGAGAGACATGACAAACTTCAATCACTGCAGCTAAGGTTGCACTATTTACATGTATGCATGCGTTAAAAGGTCCGCTAGCATCTCTGTAGTTCTTCAGTATTGAATCTTAACCCTTTTCTTTTCAACAAGATCTCGTGAAAACAAATATCTCATTTCAATGTCCTTAAAAAAGTTGGACCAAATAGGTCAATTTCTTTGATGCCGTAGAACTCCCGATTTGCATGAAATTGTAGCATTATTTTTTTTAACTTTGGTGCCATCCAGGCGCACAAATCTCAGCAAAATTATATTTATTGTTGTAGTCTATTGAGATGATCTTGGTGCTTTGATCACAGTCAGGCAGAGGAAACCATTTCAACGTCGATACTGTGAACACCAGCGCATACCTAGCATTATCCATCGTTAGTTTACGTTGAAACAACTTGTTTGCTACTTTCAAATGGGCAAACAACTTCGTTTATATTGTGAAATTAATTTTTACAGATCTTATTTATCTAAAGATGAAACTAATAACAATTAAATATGACCATTTTACATAGAAAAATTGCCATAGTCGAAATATTCCATTTTTCGCCATTTGGGTGCGTCTAGATGAAAACAAAGATAAAAAATAATGCCACAATTTTCATGCGAATCGAGTTTTTCAAGGCATACAAGAAATTAACCGATTTGGTCCAACTTTTTTATGGATCACGTTGAAGTCTGTTGATGTCTATCACTTCACAGTCAATCGGAAATCGTATATTTTTTTCATAATTCAGCTGGCATCCAGACAACTTTGTAGGTATTTCGTTTCTCCTTTTTTCTTGGGATATGAGACTTTGGGAAATTTATGCAGACTAGCCAAAACGGTTAATGGCATAATTTTATGAGGTGGCATCCAGACGAGTCCTTGTCAAACCTAATCTTAGGATGAAAAATTATTAACTATAGTGAAATTCCGTCAGAAAATTTTCTGACAATATTTTCCTTTTCTCCAAGTTCCCAAAGTCACGTATAACAATTGATGCAATAAGTTCATTGTAAAATGTCTCGATGCGTCCAATTTTTCATGAAATTCCAAGCATATCACAAATGTCGAGCAGGCCAAGTGCAAGGAAGAAAATTCGCCAAATCGGCGTAACGTTATCTTATATTTGCCATAATTTGGGCAAATCGCCCGAGACTTCTGGGGGATTTTTCTAGTTTCTATCGCATCCAGACACAGTTATTTTAAGAATTCCAATTTTTTTTACAATCAAGCTTTTTCGTTGCGAAATGGTCGATTTCTGCAGGATATTGTGACTTCCGGACCAGGCCTAAAGGTATCGATTAGCCAAAAAATATGAAACGCACAATAGTACTATATCAAAGTACACCGGATCGTTCAACTACGTCGGTACTTGTCCTACCTTTGCACCATGTAATAAAATTGGAATAATGTATTTAATTGCGAGGTTTTCCCTGGACCAAAAGAGATGTTTTATTTTTAAGCTTGATTTCAGTATGCGGACGGTAAAAAAATAACTCCAATACTTTGTAACGTATAAACTAACTCTAAATCAGGTATAACGAGAGATCACAGTACGCGTTGGGCATGCGAGGTCTGTACTACCGGTACGTAAGCCTAGACAGAGGTAAAAGTATTAATATATACGACAGTATTGTGCTTTGGAGTGAAATTTCGTGTTGTGGCGTGGTTTCTCGTTGGAATTTAAATCCATTTGATCGGCCACCTCAGATGAGCTCAAAATTATTAGCCTTCTCAATGAAATTCAACCAATCAGATCGATTGTGGATCGGTTTGGTCGGCGCGATTCGATTGCACCCCCTCCCCAAATTTGTATCAAATCGACAATAACACTATATTAATATTTCCTCTGTCATATCACGCGCTTTCTATTTCATAATGGTGCAGATCAACGACAAATACGATAACTTGAGTGGACCTAATCGGGTAGTTACGCTCGTGGTGGTCGCATGCTGGTATTGTTGATTTTATTCTAAACTGGAGCGACATGGAGAATAAATCGACACAACCAAATAAATGCAAAGAAGAATTCACAGAAGGATATATTTAGCCAACCAGATTGCAGGAAACGTATCATCAACGTGTGTGACTTTAATTAGTGTGATATACCCAACCACCACATGGTACCTTGTTACATTCAAAATTCCGTAGAAATAAAATCGATCGATACATATGGCGATTTTCAGCACAAAAGACAAAAGTCGGCCAAATTATTCTTGGGTAAAACAACAATAACTATCTCATTTATATTAATTACCCCAACAACCTACTTCTACTTCTCATATTATTGGTGCGGCACTTGGAGGGAATAGCGAAAGCCGCCCGACGACGACTCGGCCGACGACGACGACGATCTGTCCGAGTCGACACTGCCAAACGAACTCGTTTCATTCCCAGCATCTTTATTGGTGTACTTTGGCTGGTGCTGATCGTACGATGTTTGCTGGCCGTAGCTGGTAAACGCGTTGCCCCACTGCCGGTCCAGAGGATCCAAGTTGACGTCCGCTTGGCCAAACAATCGGGCGTTAAACCAGTCGGTAGCATTTCCAGGACTAGTAGGACTAGTAGTAGTACTAGCATTGTGGTTGTGGCGTCCAATGTGGATACTGCGCACGCTTTCCAAGTACGAGTCGTTCAAGTCATCCCGTGGGCGCATGCGGTGCTCCAGCGTCGGCGACTCCCCTTGGTCGGTGGTTGATATGGTTGGAATAATATTTTGAGTCATATTTTGGCCCAACTGAAGCTGCTTTTCAAACGGATTCGTCTCATATACACTCGAGTCTTGAAACGAATCGGCATCGTCCATGTCATCGTAGCTGTAGTGGTTGGTTTGGCTGTCCAAGTAGCTATCGTTGGACAAGGACCTGCCGCATTGAGGTTCAACATGGATGGATGGCGGACAGAGGTTTGGAGTCGACTTGGGTCGTCTACATGAGAGAGATATTTATTTATTTATTGTACTTTCGAATGAAATGTCGTGTTGTGGTTTTTCGTTGATATTTAAATCGATTTGATTGGCTACTTCAGATGAGCTCAAAATTATTAACCAATCAAAACCTTCTCAATGAAATTCAACAACCAATCAGATCGATTGTGGATCGGTTTCGTCGGCACAATTCGATTGCACCCCCTCCCCAAATTTGTACTATCAAATCGACAATACTTGGGCCTTTTTTGTTCGGTGAATAGTGAACAAAGGGGGGGGTAGACTGAAATAAATACATGGAAACAAGGTTCAACATATATAAAATAAAACACGTGTATATATATATATCAGTAGATAAAACTATGCAGTATATAGAAGGTATGTATAGTGTTGTGGACACAGTTTCGAATACGTCCAACAAGAACATATACAAATATATATATATATATATTCACACGAGATTGTTGCCGAACCAGCAAAGTATATTTTATTTCGATTGTTGGATTCGGTGAATATATATATTCACTCAATGGAATGGCTCTGACCATAGATATGGTCAGAGCCCCATAAATAAATGATATATATCGAGTGACGTGACACCCGGTCTTGCCGATATATATATATATATATTGTCAAGTCGATTCGAAATTGTAGTGGGATGGCCAATATCCAATGAGCAGCAGCACCAAATCGGCAGACAATCCATCGACCAATCCAAACGCACAACACAATTCAAGTGGCCAATCAAATACTCCCTTCGACAAACTCAACAACGAATTAGTGTGAGACTGAAATTAGTGTGACACTGGACGATTTTACATATAAATGTCAGTACAACGACCGAGCGAATCAGCACAAGAGTCCAAATTTTGGGTAAAAGGACAATATATATATATATATAAATAGACAGTACCGATGCGGAGGTTGCAAAGGGGGGGCGGCTGCCGAGGGATTCCTTTGGATGTTGGGAGACTGGTGGTCGTCCACACTGCTAAGAGCAGACTTGTCCAGCGTGGAAGCGGCGCATAGGCTGCATATTCGCACACGTTTGTCACCAGACACGGGCAAGTGGAGGTACCTACCCCTCAACTGTTAGATAACAAGCCAACATAGGAATAAAAGGCATCAAGGTAGGTAGCACACGATTCTCGAAATATACATATATATATATACCATGGACGAAAAGATGAAGCATCGGAGCTTCAAATATATATAAGTGAAGCTCCGCTATATATATACATACATACATGCATATATATATATCTTTGAAGCTCCGATGCACCAACATATTGTACACATATATATATTCCCTGCACAACTCCAAGTCTGGTGAACGGTTGAAACCAACATAGGAAGCAAACACCGTCGAATAAACCATACCAACATATAAGAGTCATATCAAGCGTGATTCATATTATATTTCTATTGCACCAACATATTTATATATAAGAATTGAAGGGGGGTATATACTAGTGTACCAGTGGTCACTGCAGTGTTTGCAAATCACGTGCGCGCACTTCCGACAGCGAAATCGCCGCGTAAACACGAGATCGAACCGACGGCAGCACAAGTGGCAGTGTACCACGTGCTTCTTGGGCGGCAAATCAATATCCCCCAAGATATGACCAGCGCTGAGCTTTTTGCCTTGGAGGAACTTGTCGATGCGACCGATGCTCGCGACGCTATAGATGGAACTGATTAGGACAAATATCATGACACTGGAATATATATATATATATATGTAGCAACGGATACGATAGACTACGAAGTATATACAGACTGGCTGGATACAACGCTGCCATACAATTATATATATATATATATATATGTATGAAGACTCGGATCATACAACACAACTCGAAATATACGGGTGAAGTTGACCCATACATATATATATATAATATATATATATATATATATATATATGGATACAATACAATTCTAAATATATTTCAAAAACGATCAGTCCTTGTAACTTGGGTTCTCCCTTATATATACAATACTTGTATCTACACAGCGACGATACCTGACTAGGATACATATCTAGGGTATTTAGACACATAGATACAAGACGACCAGATATATCGTATATATACAGAATAAGGTATAAGACTACCACAAATATAAAAATCACTGAAATACCCGACTATCGTAAACTGCTGTATACCTACCGTGTGTTTTATCGTTGAGTTGCACCATAAACTGTACAATGTACCTATACTATGTACACTTTAATATACATCATACACTCGAATCATCCACTATACAATTGGAACATTTCAAAATAAAAAATAAGAATATTCAAAACCAATTTAAAATGGCATGGTGCAAGCAAGCAAAAAAAAAATTTCGATAAAATATTTCGGATTCAATAATATATATATATACAATTTAAAAAAATAGATCAAAAAGCAAATAATTATTCCGACAAATGTCGACATATACAAAATTCCCCTAAAATATACTATCAGTAGATCGAAAACAAATATACCGGCGGCGAAGCGTCTGCTGGCGCCACCACGCAGGCACGGACCCCTTGAAGTTGACCTGAAGAACATGAGTGATCTCCAATATGCCAGGCTTGTCGGTTTCGAGCACGACAAAGCCGGACCGGTAGTAGCTGCCGCGCACAAACCCGAGCGTCTTCTCCAGCGACGGACACGACGGTATGTTGATGGAATGGATGCAGCGCACCCACCCCTGCTTGTTGGTGCGGGTGTCGACGAACTCGTCTTGGCACTGGATCAACATGAGTACGACGGAGAAATGAACGAACGATATCGTGGTTGCAGTAGAGTCGTGAGATAGGTTCATATGTACCTCGAGGTAGCAAAAGTCGCGGTTCTTGACGAGGGGACTAGACGACTCGACGGCACTCCACCGGACGCCGATGTAATGCAGGGGGTTCTCCAGACTCGGCTTGACGATGTCGTGGATCGTGAACATGTCGATGAGGTCGGGCTCGAACACGCGCGCATACGACGCTAGCTTGTCGTCGTTGGTAAGATGGAATAGGTCCGCGACGTCGGCCAGGGCGCCTCGGATCGTGTTCACGCCGCACACGTACGTAAGATCTTCGTTTCCACCGAATTCCTCGCCCTGGAAGATCTGGACGCCGTCGCGACTGCTGTTCTTGTGTTTCCATTTCACCGACCCGCCGTTCTCCTGCGCGTAAATGATCACTTCCATGCACATGTTGGTGGCAATCGACCCGAGGAAGTCCGACTCAGGCTGAGTCAGGTCCGGCCGCGTGTAGAACTCCTTGGGCAGGACACTGCCGCCAGACTTGGCATGATCGGATGCTTTGCGGGGGAACATCCTGATGCGGCTATGTCAGCGCGCAGTTTTTCGTGACTGCGATGATTAAACGCGTTTTTCTTACATTGCCTCATATTATCTCATAGCAGAAATACAACGATACATTTGTATGAAAACGTGGGAAACGTACATTAAATTGCTCGTTTTGGGTAATATATTACCCGGCCAGACTAGTTTAAACGTGTTACGACCGCTGCTGAATACTCTGATTGGCTGATGCGTTCGTGTAAACTTCAATCGACTTCTGAGATCCGACTTTGAAGGCTCCCAGTTGTTGTGACCATGGCCACTTTGTCGTTATAAGACGACTAATGGGCCACATTGTAGCCAACGCCAGGTTATAGTTCGGCTAGGTACATCTTGCGAAGGTTAAGTACTGTGAATTCGCTATAAACTTCCGAAGTTCGCGTGGTTTATCGACATACTGTGTAGCGTACTTACTGTTAGTATATAGGTTTAGACAAGTCAAATAGATTTGGACTCCTCTGTAAAATGATATAATCCTCTGTAAAGTTATTCAATTGGATTATTACACTTGATTATTGTATGCATAATATATCCAGAAGTTAAAACCTGGTACGAGTACAAATTACTACAGTAGTACTTATTGTAGTATCCCACATGTGCGAACCTGGGGCAAAGGTCGCAGCTGTTGGCTGGAAGTTACACCATGGCAGTTACTAGTACACCCTGACAGTTACAGTGTGAGTTTATGTTGGGACTCGACATGCTGAACCACCACGATCGGTCGGCGCTAGCGTTGCTGGCAGCCGTGGAAACGTCGTACTTGGCTTGGATGGACCTGCAGTCGCGAATGGCGTCGACGCTATGGGTGTCGCTGACTTTGCTTTCAGTGTACTGCCACCACCTGCGCCCCCTCTTGCAGCCTCCCCCGTCGTCGTCCCAACCACACCAATCAAGCTTATCGTAGCCTCATAAAGGAATACCCGAGGAATTCCGTGCTGTCGAGCCAAAGTGTGACACGAAGGACAGAGGTGGTGCCAGACACAAGTGCAGAACGTCCTCTTACTGTGTCACCGTGACTCTTTGGACGTAAAACATATGAAATGAGTAGTAGTTTGTCGTCCACACAAGTGCCGTTGCAATTCACATGCGTGTCACGTGCTTGCCATGACAGTTTTATTCCCTGGACGCCTTGTACAACGAGAGTCACAAGAACCAATTCGTTGATTTGACTACGAAAAATGTCGGACGCTGTTTCCTTTTTCATGTCAAAGGATACTCACTGACGTTGTAAGTCTTATGTACAGTACACTGTACTTTTCTACTACTGTACCGGTAGTAGTACCCGTTACTTGAGTACTACGTAGTAGTGAATACCCCTGTCGCCGTAACTACAGTACAATACTACTAACGTTACCTCCGATTGGAAATGATTGATAGGTTTCATTTTTAGGCTTTGAACAATTGTATCTCAGTCAAAATAGATTGCCTTGACAATAGGTATATACTTCCATGTAGAGCATTTTACTAGAAATCCGATTTTAATGCTTTGAGGCCCAAATTACAGTATCTTAGAAGTTATTGTCAAAATCAATCAGGAATGATGCTCAATTTTCACTGTGCTTCCTTATAATTTCTATACACCTATATCTGATTTTCTCTGAACTTATCAGGTTATAGCGGTTTACGTGGAGATATGTGGTACAGCAAATATGTTAATACCTGTATAATATAATAGTAATTGTAGTATTAATACTACTACATACTCCGGAGTACTAGTACAGTAGTAGTTAGTAGGCAACATGGACACTGAACAAACACCCTACACTTTGCATGTCGTCGAAGCTAGTATACTACGGAAATGCTGGCTTCAACGACATGCAATATTATGGCATGCGTACAGTACACATTGTTCAATATACTACGTAGTACCCCCAAGTAGCTACAGTACCATATACTTCGAAGTACTTCGAAGTACCTTACGGATCTGTACCCCCGAAAATGTCAGTAAAATCTGATCAAAATGAATACAACTCCCTCCATAAGGTGGTCTGATTTCTTTCCAATGCGTTTGGATTGGTTACTTCTACTACTTCGACTTGTTTAATTGGCTAGAACGAGATAATTGGACAGTTTTGACCAATATAAAGCGACTTGGGTACAGCCTTCCAAGGTACCACCAAATCGTACTTTATTGACACCATACAGCAATTTGGGTACAACTCGATAAGGCAAAATCATGGGAAAAAATGATCCATAAGGTATACGGGTAGCTACCGTCGTCATTAAGAAATGATGAAATGATGACACCTTGCATAGTGATTCCCGTGTATAGTAGTGGCGGGAGTACCAACGACCCTACAGTACCTATAGCTCTTCCCCCGTCGCAAATGATGTGAGCGACTCGTACAACGTTATGGTTTTCAGGATCACAATATAGGCTTGTACTAAGGTAGTCACTTCTAGGCTTCAACTCAAGCATCTCAGACTCGCCCGCAGTGCCACCATCTCATACTAGACCAGAGGATATCTATCTCTACTCGTAGCCGGACCAAACGTCGCATTGTTGACCGATATCACCCTGTAGTACGCCACATTGAGTTCCTTCTCAATTCCAGTGTCTTCTTACACCTCGCATACCTCACGACCTCCCCTTTACTCAATTTGCAGCTTGCCTCCAGGCTGTCTGGGAGCGGAGCAATCGAAAACAAGACTCCACATCATGTGGACATATGCACAACCGAAGACCAAGTGCCAGCAGGCCCTTCCCAAGAAATAAGCTGTCTTGGCCCTGATGATCTCGCTTGTCATAGCCCTCCACCTTCCCATAGCCCGCCTCCGTGGACGTCCTACCGTGAAAGCTTTCAAATGGACGCATCAAATGGCCTTGTCTACCGGTATGGTACTGTTGTACCTTTTGAAATGTTAAAATGTTTCAGGGTATCCCAGCCAATCACTGATCAGTTTTACAATCAAATGAATTGATTTGATAATAATAATATTCATCTGTTGCCAACCTTATCCCTCGTCGTCTATGTTGAGCCATTTTATTGGTTTTTTCCCTCGTATCGTCGCGTTGCATTCACGACGACGACCAGACTGCCCACCATGTAACGGGATACGTCCAACGTGTCACAGAAACAGTAATCAGGAGGGGGGACATGTCTCGTTGATTGCATCAGTTCCGGGAACAATAACGTCGCCCCTCCGCGTGGTCACTGCGCGACCTGGTAATGCACACATCAGCACCAATCAGTTCCCAACGCTTCTTGAGGGTACTAGTATGATGGCGCCGAGGCTGCCTCTGTCACACCCGTACTTTGCCACGCCGGTGCTGTCGGCCACGGACCGTCAATCGTATGTCGACCAAGCCAACGCCTCGAACCGCGACACTGTGCGCCAGGCGCGCAACATGGAGTTGTTCCCAGTGTACCGCGAGTCCACGCACGACAAGACCCAGCGCCGCGTGACCCTGCGGCTAGGCCACGACGCACTCAACCCGAGGCTCATGTGCATGAGTGCCCATACCCAAGTGTCATGCACGATCGAAGCCGTGGCGGACTTGTATCACACCAACACGATCCAGCGGTCCTTCGAACACGTCGTGGCGCCGTCCGTGCTGGATCGGACCTGTCTGTACCCGCTCATCCACCGCGGCCAAGTTGCCCAAGCGCCGCTGCATTATGTGAGTCTGAACTGGGTCGCGCTGCAGATGCCGTCGGTGATTGCCGACCGCGACTTTTGCTACCTCGAGGTACGCAAATGCCGTTGTATATGTAGCCCTGTACGAACCGTGGCGGCGGGGTGTATATATATATATATGATATTGATGTTGGAATCAAGATGTTATATACCGGTATGACGATTGTGTACAGTGCCATAGCGAATTCCAAGACAACGAAGACCTCCGCCGCGGGTGGGTACGCAGCGTTCACTCGGTGAGCATGATGGACGAATTCTTGTGTCCGCCCCTGGACGACAAATTTGGAATCACACGAGGGCGGTTATATCGCAGTGGCCAAGTGTTTGTCGAAAGCGCGAGCAATCCATCCATTCTCGACATGTTTCAAGTCGTGTGTGTCGAGCTGCATGGGATGGTGTCACAAGACATACAGGTATTGATTGTCCTTTTACCCACATATTTGGACTCTTGTGCTGATTCGCCAAATCTATCGGACGAAATTAAGTTTGTATGTTAAAATGATCCAGAAGTGCCACCACACTAATTTAAACCTCACACTACTTCGATGTTGAACTGGATGAAGAGTGGATAATTTTTGATTGGCTACTTGATTCTTGATCTGGGTTTTGATTGGTCGATTGTCTGGTGATTCTGCTCAAATTTAAGCACCAACCAATGTCGAATCGACTTGACCATAACAGATCCTACGACCACCACAAGTGCAACTTGTCTGATGAAAATAATCCCATATGTAGCATGCAGTTCTCGTGCAACTTGCAGAAGAATGCACGCACGTAGACGAGTACTTTCGATCGGTGAACCTCTGCCTCTGCCGACTCTTTGACGCGTCGGCACTCGCATCCAAAGCCCACAGCTGTGCCTGCTGCGAGAAACCGTTCAAATTGTCCTTGTTTACAAGTGTAAAGCGGCTGCTTTGCCGGGTATGTGGCCATACTGTGTGCGAAGCGTGTACCGAAATGTGGGACCTCCTCTACAAAAAGCCAGTGCGCGTGTGTGTTGCATGTGCTGAGCAGGCCAAAGAGCCGTTCAACCTGTCCGCATCAAGGACGTCGGATGTCCCGTTGATGACATTTCACCCAGGTATTATTATACAACATATAATGATATACGAACGAGTCAAGACCGTATAGTACATATCGTAACCGATATGGACATCGGCCAGGACCGTATAGTTTATATCGTAAGGGATATGGATGTCGACCGTATGGACGTCGGTGAATGCCGTATAGCTTATATTGTAACCGATATGGACGAGCTTGACTACCGTATAGTATATATCGTAACGGATATGTCGTCCGTAGGCATGCTTCTGCACGATGGTGCATCTCCTGCATCCATCGACACGAGCCAGTCGGAAAGCAGTGGTGCCGTTGACCGCTTGACGGTGGACCAGTTCCTGGAAGACCACGGGAGTGGGAGAAGGCCGAGGCAGACGTCCGTGACCCACAGCACCGCCAAGATCGTCCTCTTCGACCAGAACGCCTCCGACGATGTGGGCGATGATGTGTCCAACCAAAAGCTTCGAGATTTGCTCAAAAATGGACACATGTACAACCCCGAAGCGGTCAAGCAAATCGAAGCGGCCCTCATGTAACTTAACCAAGTCTACCACGTATAGTATACTAAATTTAGTAGGAGTACAGATCTCGTCACGACAAACGAGTTGTAATTTCCGGAGCGAGAACTACAGTACATATCCGAAATGAAATGTATCCCACCTCACACATTATCGATATTGTCAAGTTGATTCGAAATTGGAGTGGGGTGATCAATCGAATGAGAGCTGGCAGACAATCGACCAATCAAAGTCCAGAACACTAATCAAGTGGCCAATCAATTTTACCCTTCGGCAGTGCAATACCGAATTAGTGTGTGACTAGAATTAGTGTGATTATCTTTACGTACAAAAGTCTGGACAAAGAATCAATGATAGATTTGGCGAATCAGCACAAAAGTCCAAAATTGGGGTAATTTCAAATCTCGTATTGTTGTGTCTATTCGAACAACTCTAAACTGGAGCGACATGGAGAATGAATGAATCGACACAACCAAATGTACACAAGGTAGGCAGAAGGATATAGCCAATCAGTGTGTGACTTCAATTAGTGTGATACAATCACCACAGGGCAACTTTTTATATACAAAATTCAGTACAAAGAATCGATGGACAGATTCAGCACAAAAGTCCACATTTTGGGTAAAAGAACAATACTCCTACTACTGGTACTTACTATTAATAGTACTCTCACTGACCCTCGCTGCGACATTTGATTGGATACTGTGGAATTGCTTGTCGCTGATTAGTTAAAATATTCTTTCTATTTTCGATGTCCTTTCTGCGGATTGTTTGGTAGCCAATCAAATGTCGCAGAGAGAATATGAAGGAAATTCACGATAATCCAAGTTGGACGTTCGAGTACATGTAGAATCGAATGAATTTGGCAAATGTTGTCAGCAAATGTTCTAGCCAATCAAACTTCACCAATGAGAAAATCCCCAATCGCAATACTCACCTTGAAATTTGTCTACCATACTAGTATCGTTAAATGAACACTACTGAGTATTGGAGATTCGGTATGAATTTCCAGACCCTGTTCAATCGAATCTCGCCGAGCGAATCGAGCACCAATCTCTCCCATTGGTCAATCCGAAATTACTTGTCGCTGATTGGCTACAATCCATTTTCGAGTTTCTGAAAGGACGAAGTGGATAATGGCCAATCAGATGTCTCGGCTCTATTTGTGCTCGATTGAACGAACCATGCAAAATTTGGGAAATTTGAAGAAAATCGACAATATTACTATTAATAAAAGTAAGTCCCAATTTTGAAAAAGAGACAAATTTCAGCGAAATCGACAATACCAATATAAATGTACTTATCCATCCAGTGTATTTCCAGAGTAGTACAGTGTAGTTGTAAAGGGGCTACATATTATAGTACATACAGTTGCATTTCTACAGTTTTGACAGACTGGACTTAAGGTTAACGACCGAAACCAAGCAACCGTGAGTGTGGGTGGCGAATATGTACTGTATATTGAATGGAAGCTTATTGTCCAGTAAATGTCCAAACTCTTGGTCTATTTTGGAGACAATTGACCACAGTGCACCGTGTCACTGCAGTCGCGGGGGTACGTCGTGAGCGCGCGTTCCACTTGGATCGTACTGTGATGAATGTCCTTGGAAATCAAATAATTCTGCGCTTCATGGAGGGTATCGTCGACATTGTCGCTGTTGGTTACCTACAGCAAACAATCCTCTTGATAAATACCATAGTATCAGGGGTCGTTAAAAGAACACAGAACACGACGAACGACCAAAAATAAAAATAGAATAAAAAACACAGAGAACACGTACCAAATGCACGCTGAGCGACGGGAGGCCCGCGTTGAGCGACCAAATGTGCAAGTCGTGAGCTTGGGAGACGGAAGGCAAGGTCTCGAGGCCGTGCAAGATCTCGTCCACGTCGAATCCTTCGGGGGTGCCTTCCATGAGCACATGCACGGAGCTTCGGATGATGCCCACGGTCGTGTACAAGACCAAGATCGAGAACAAAAACGTAGCCACGGGATCGGCGACTTGCCACTTGGGGTTGTACCTACAACGCAGCTCGTTTCAACATGCATCTCCAACCATGGGATAGTTACATACCAAATCAACGCGCCGGCAATGCATACTCCCAAGCTTTGAATGAAATCGCCCAGCGCGTGAATGTACGCAGCTTGGATGTTGAGGTTTTCCAAGCTGGGTTTACCGTTGTCGTCGCCTTGCTTCTTGGGCTCGTTGTGTCCGTGACCATGTTCTTCATCGTGGCCGTGGCTATGTCCATGATGATCGTCGTCACCGCCATGGCTGTGTCCGTGATGATCGTCATGATGGTCATCGTTGCCGCCGTGGCTGTGGCCATGGGAAGCGCCGCCAATGCCGTGCGAATGGGAATGGCCGAGGATCTTCATCAGCGCCAAGTTCACGACCAGACCAAGGACCGCCACGATGAACATAAGCTTGCCGTCTACATGTTCTTGGGGTGAGTCACTGATCGCGTCTTGAAACCGTTCGATGGCGGCGTAGACCAGAAAACCCGTGAGCACCCAAATCACCAACACACTCACGATCGCGCCCAAGATTTCGGCGCGGTGGAACCCAAACGTCATCTTGGAGCTCGCGGGGAGCGTTTGTACCCAAATCGCAAAGAGAGAAATGCAGAACCCCGCGACGTCGCTCAGCAAGTGCGCCGCATCGGTCATGATGGCCAAGCTGCCCGCCATGAACCCCCCAACAACTTCGGCCACCATGAACACGAGCGAGAAGAGGCATGCCCATTGAAGCTTCTTGCGAGCACGGAGCGAGGATTCCGAGAGCGCGATGGACGACTTCTTCTTGGGGGAGGACACGAGCGGTGTCGCTTCGTTCGTGGCGCCGTAGCCTGCATGAGAGTGTCCGTGAGGTGCCATGGAAGGATCCTTATCCGACGGGAGGTGCTGGTCCAGTAGAATGCCAAAGCGGAAATGGTAGCCACACACTCCAAGGATCGAATTTATCCGGATGTTTTGTTTATGCAGAACAAATAGACGACGTATCCGGCAGGATCGTGATCTCAGTGTCCAAATAGAAAACTCCAATGCATATATACATAGAATATATATGTTCAATACAAAGCATGGCTAGTCAAGGTGAGATGTATCCTGGACGTTTTAGGGTAAAGCAATAAGTACGACTCAGCATTTGCTTCTAAAAGCAAGTGAACGAATACCCGTACGTAATAGGAGTGAGTTTTACGTTTCGAACGAGGAACTGGATCCAACGCTGACACTTTAGCATTTCTCGACACCGCCGGATCATCCATGATTGAAAATTTCGGTCGAGGGGCAAGTCTACAATGTACTCTACACTTGCTCCAAATGCCTGCCATCAAACGAAGTCAAAGCAAGGCTCGAGTTGGGTGGTTAGGATGGATTTGGACTCTGGAGTTCTGGTATTGGTCCGAATGGTTCTTTTCGAAACACTGAGAATCCATTAGACGATGCAGCATTTTGATTGGCAATAAGCTGTATTAATTACAGATAATTAGACATGAGGTTGAATGGTCATTCACGTACTTCGAATTATTTATATGGATTTCAAATATCCGTGATAGTATCATGTGTCATCCAAACGTCATCCAACATTAATATTAGGTCATATCCTAATTAGTAGAGATGAGAGTAAATTAGGATTATGCTAGGTCATTGCATACAGGCCTCGTCCGGGAGCGGCACGGTCTACGGCCTACCTGCCGCTGCCCGACAAGAAGAAATGATAGATCATTCGGTGAAGTGAGAAGCTTAGATCCGCGCTCTCGTACGGCCGCGCTTGCGCAGACGGCCTCCCGGGCGCTGGGGGTCAACGTAAGGCTTGGTCACTATTTTAGGTTTCATCCCACAACTTCATCCAATTTCATCCAATGTCATCCAAATTTCATCCACATGTCATCCACGCTTTTAATTCAACAATTATATTATATTAACCATAGTATCCAAGGTTGGTATTAATATTCAATGCTGTCCCGTAGGTCTTAAGTACTATTTATATTAAAATATTCCTGGTCCATTGCATACTGTACAAGCTTCATAAAATGTAACGTTAAGTTAGAACCTTAGTTCCAGAGGGAGGTGGGTGAGTCTCGTGTTCTGATATACTAGTACCAGGTTGCAATTACAGTGTATTCATGCACTATTAATAGTAACGTTACGATCTAAAACTGTCTAGATATATATGACTTGGGTTGCCTCGTGTGGAATTCTTAGAGGAATATACAAGTTACACCAACCCAACAAATACAAAGCGTTAACCCCCGTAACGTTGCCTGAACCTATTTTACGGATACCATTCACCTATTTTTATCATGCCTCATCTATTTACGCATTACTTTCCGGATAATGTGACTCGAACACCAATTTTGAAACGCCCAAACGCACCAAGTGGTATGGATCCTCGGAACGACCATGCACAGTCCGAGTCGGAGCTGTACCAAACAGTTGTCCACACCCGACAAGAGAAGCTTCGGTCGCAGCTGCACAAGGTCGCGGGGCAGAAGGCGTTTTTGCGGCATGAGCATCGGCGGCTGATGCTGCAACGAGCGCTGCTCGAGTCCGAGTACCAGCGCTTCGAGGCGTCGTTGTCGTCCGACTGGTTTTGCCACGAGGATAACTCAACTGCCAAGGACCGGCTCAGGATACAAGTGGGCGGCCAGGAGTTTGAAGTGACGCTACATATCGCCCGAAAGGACCCCAAGTCCCTCTTGGCTGCGCTCGTGGCACCTGATTCACCGCTGGCGCCGTCGGCAGTCGGCTGTTTTTGCATTGACCGCGACTGGAATCTGTTTCGTCTCATGCTCAACTTCCTGCGCGATGGCATACTACCAAACGACCCCAAACTTCTGCGCGATTTGTACGATACACTAGCGCATATTCTAGATGATACCATGTCAAGATTTTGAACGTGGACTTGTGGCAGGTATGTCGAGAGCGAGTATTGGAAATTTGACTCGCTCAAGCTTGCGATCGAACAGGGGTACATATATACATACATATGCGTATTCGACCTGAAAACCATGGCCTCAATCGGATCATGTCATAGTAAAATTCAATTGAAACCAGCTACAAAACCTATTGTAAACAATACCAGCACTCGTCCCGCCGAAACTGCGTCCAAATCTGGTGCTAGTACTACTAGCAACGCAACCACCAACGCCAGTCACCCTTGGTGGAACGAGCCGCCGCACTGGTGGGGCCGCCCGCCAACCACGCAAAAGGTTGTGTCCTTCTCACACATAACCAACCATACATGTATCGGCAGCGATATGTAGACATCGGAAGGTCAGACGAAAGCCGACAAACAGCCTGATCCGTATGCGTGGTGGAAAGGCACCAAGTACAAGGGCAACGACTACGCCAAGTTCCTCACGGACCAGTTGGCGACCGAGCATGGCGGCCAGTGTAAACCATCCAGTGAAAAGTGTAATGACGCCTCTACATCCTCGTCTCAACAACCCACTACAACGTCGTCGCATGCTTCATATTTGGGCCAATCCTTGTTCAGTAATCATCCACCACCCCACTCCTCCACTGGTACCATCAAGGCGACACCCAAGAACGAACAAGAGTACCCGCTCATGCGCAGCACGTGGACATCGGTTCGACACTTGACGTAGTAGTTGTAGCTGTAGTACTATTAATATTACTAGTAGTAGTACTAGTAGGAGTCTATCAAGGAGCACCGTGTCCTTCATGCATTGAGGCTGTTTGTTGTATGGAGAGGTAACGTTAGGGAAAATAGTATTTTATTTATTTCAATCAAATAAATGATAATAAATTACTATTATTTGTGTGACATGCACGACGAGAAATTATTTATTCTTACTGTAGCTTGACACATTATCGAATATGTTACCAGACACACCCTTACTGTAGGGTACCATTTCAAAAATAATATGTCATTTTCTTGTAAAATGGGATAAGGGCCACTCTGGCTGCCACAAAAAATATCAGAAAACATTACTTTTCGCAACTTATGAGAATATTATGACAGTTTTTCAAACGACAGCTTTTGTGTGTTTGGCTACCAAATCTGACATATATAAATTGACATAATACGTCGAATTTTACTGCTTTCTGACAGAAAAAAGTTTCAGCTGCAACTGACCAATTTTTACCTACATGATAGTCCAGCAATTGTTCTCATTCCATCATGGTCACATCCGAATATTTTGTAAAATATTTTCTCACCTCCCATTTGAAAAGGGAATTCTCTGTCAGAAGATTATTTGATATAAATTTTCTGTGGCATCCAGACTCTGCCTAAACCATATACTAGTAGTATGCCATTTTCAAAAGGAGGTAAAAGGTCGATTTTATAATATGGTGTAAATCCCACGTGGAATTACCGGATTTGGGTTAAAACTCTTCAAGCAAGATATGCTGCAATTTTGATCAGATTTGTTGAATTCGGCCCCAAAATGGCGTTTTCCGCCAGAATATTGTAATATTTCAGGTTGCCTTACGGGCCATAAACAATTATTTCAGCCAGTCGGAATGATTTATTTATTGACAGGGAATACTTTAATACAATAACCCCTGAATATCGATAAATATCGAGTCTTCGCAGCATGATTTTTTTATTTATTTCTTGAGGCACATCTCAAGACTTATTTTTCTGACTTATTCTTTGGCCAAGTTCTTTCAGAATAAATTATTCTATTTAATTAAATAAATAACTCTTGTGTAGTATATATTTTTCTCTACGTTTTTCACCTCGGGTTGTACGATCTGTTCAGACTGTCAGTCATCTGCGTGCCCCGACAGAGTTGTTCTGTAGCCAGGCTACAGAACTGTACAAGTGCAGATACATACTGTACAGCAATACTACTTGGAGTACTAGTTGATATTCGACGACGACCTGGGGGTGTTAGGTGTTGCCACTCAACGCCTTTTTTACAACTGCACTCAAATAAAAATGAACCCCGAAACGCCCCAGTGTATGTTGATTTATCCGGATAACCTTCCAGTTAACCAGGTGTTCCAGGTTAACCAAACATTTTCACGACGCGATGGCGGCTACAATTCCAAATGTCTTGCACGAAGCGATTGAAGGCAGGGTGTTGATCGCTATTCAAGACGTTTTGGGCTCACCGTATGTACAGTACTACACGACAAGAAGCAAGAACCGCCTGCGACAAGGTGTGTGCGCTTCCATCTCTCTCACCTGTAGACGCCATATTCGCTAGGCCAGCGTGCCGCCATGGCGGGCGACTTTGAACTGCTCTTCGCCATCGACGTATTCAAGGCACACATTACGTCGCTCTGCGCCAGTGGACGCCCGCCTCAACGCGGAGTTCCTCTGACTGTCACGACTGTCTCCACGTACGAACTCGTCCGCACACGGTCGTATCCGTCGTCGCATTCGCTAGGTCAGCACATGTCGACCGTTCTCATGGAAGACATGGCGTTGCGAGAGTTCGTAGCCGACATCCGAGTCAACGGCAAAGGCATGCTGACCTTCACAAGCCACGAGCACATGACGTGGCACGCTGTCCGTGGCCGGCTGCCATGTTCGCAATGCGGGCGGTTCTTCAACGGCCCCAAAGGCATCCGCGTACATCAGATGCTAAATCATAACATCAGCTTTGCGTCAGCCCAAGGCGAGGCGTTGGCAACTGACTGGCAACTGGTCGTGTACACTGCCCCGCCACTACTACTTGCAGCAGCTACCAGTCACACCCCTTCAACCACCACCACCACCTCACCAGCAGCGACTCCTCAACCAGCCCAGCCACGAGCTTCCCTAGCTGTTCCAGCTCCTATGGCAAAGGTGTCCAATCCTGGTATCCTAGCCGCTCAAGCTGGACATACTTCGGTGTTAATCGCACTGGTGGAATCTGGCACTTGGGACCCCAAGAGCGAAGACTACAACGGATGTAACGCCCTTGTGTGGGCTGCCGGTGCAGGGCATGTGGCTATATGTCAGTATTTAGTGACATCATGTGCTGTGGATGCCCATGTCTTGCAAGGCAAACGAGGTACTACTGTACAGTACATCCAATCATATTTTTCATTATATATATATGCCATGGACACACGGTGATAAGTTGCTTTGTTATGGTTGTACTTATTCTAAATTGGAGCGACATGGATAATGAATCGACACAATCAAACGTACACAAGAATCGGCAGAAGGATTTAGCCAATCAGATTGCACGAAATCTGCATCAACGAATTAGTGTATGATTTCAATTAGTGTGATACCCATCACCACAGCCTACCTTTTTACATACAAAATTCAGTATAAAGTAGAATCGATCGATAGAGATTTGGCGAATCAGCACAAAAGGCAGCCAAATGTTGGGTAAAAGGAAGACAATATTTCCCTCGTTTTTATTCTTTTGGTGAGACTTTTGGCTGGCCCATCGGTATTGTCACGTTGTTGGGTAGCGTCAGTCTTTATTTTACAATTTTTTTCACAATTTTGGCATACTTGCTATTAGATATGCGGCGCAGTCCGTTGCACTGGGCAGCTCGAAATGGCCATATCAACGTGTGCAAGTACTTGGTCCTGGAGCTCCACGTGGCAGTTGATAGCCCCACCCACGACGGCACAACGGCATTTCATTATGCTGTCTGGAACAACCAACTAAGCACTTGTGATTGGCTAGCGTACGTAGCTCGGCCACACATATTTCACTCTTGGGAAAAATTCACAATATATTTTGTATCTTTTAGTGGTGCCTTTTAAAAGTTGAGTGTTTTTATTCTAATTAATTATTATTGTGGATTCGATACGAATTTCCAGACCCCGTCGAATCGAATCTCGCCGCCGAATCGAATCACGAATCAACGTTATTGGCTAATCCAATTTTGAGTGGATTTAATTGGCTCTTACAGAAAGGACAAGTATATTCAACCAATCAGAATTCGAGCGTGATTCAATATTGATTGAACAAATCTCGCGAATTTTGAAAGTTTATAGCGAATTCACAATATTATTCTGGTTCATACTCTATATACTAACTTACATGTAACGAACGAGCGGTATGTATAGGTCGGTGGGCCAGTGTAATGTGCACGCAGTCAACTCGTACGGGTGCAACGCGTCTCAGTGGGCCTGTATGACGGTATAATATATAATTATAGAAATATTTATTTACGTCTCCTGTGTACAAAGGGAAGCGTGGATATGCTAAAGTTCTTGCACTGCCACCAGCTAGACTTTGCCCTGATCAACCGAAATGGACACAGTGCACTGCACAAAGCTGCTATCAAAGGCCACCTGGAGGCTTGTCGCTGGCTGCTAAATGTGGCAGGGCTCGGGTGGAACCATATGCAGAAAGATGAAGACGGGTTCACGCCCCAACGATTTGCGATGGAAAATGGACATGTGGAGCTCGGAGCGTACTTGGCTCAAGCAGAAGCCAGCCTGCGTACCATAACAGCATAGTAAGAGGTCGTAGACGGAGGAGCATTCATATTGGACAGAGATCAAGCATGTACGTACAGTGTGCTACCGGTAGTAGTAGTACTGTACTGTAAAGAATTGCTCGTACAACGTAGCCAAGAATCCTAGTATATGTATGGTATAGCCTGGTCATAAAGTGTAGTACTAGCCAAAGGGCGTACCCATAAACGCTGGCCTCTTGTTATGGATTCACGTTAGTCCAATGTAAACAAGTGTAGCCGAGCCGTGGTGGGAGTTGTGGAATTCAATTCAGGACTATATCTGTTGATCAGCCTTTAGGCCTATAGATTGTCAAATCCGTTCCAGGACTTTTCAGTACTATCGACAAGTGTATTTGAGAATGTCCTACCTAGCCAATCAAAGTGCACTAACGAGAATTTTCATCCAATCATCGATAAGTATAATTCAAAATACTCGTCTTCAAATTTGTAAATTGAAAAAGCTTAAAATCTGACTCAAATCCACTCTCGAATCAGCTGCCACGTCCAATTTACAGCGAAAACGACAACCAGTATATACTGTACAGTACTGCCGCATCACAGTACTTTCGCGCTACTAATTTCACTTGCTGTTAAAAGTATTTGGTGTTGTTCCGTTTGCCCTCCACGCAGCGAAGTATGACTGGAACCATCATTCCGTCTATTTTGGGCTAACTTGTCCATCTAACACTAACGTTAATGCAATTGAGAGTATTTCTAGGCTGTGCCTTCCTCCATCCCTCATAGTTCATTTTGGACGTGATGGAGTCAAATACAGGAGTAATATTGGTGCTTCTGAGCCACAAAGCACAGCCCCCCCGAACGTGTTGTCATCCGTGCGTCCTACATTCTCTTGCTCCAAAGCTACAAGGTACCTGAAGAATCCACATACATCACGACAAAGCTGTCGTGATAATCGTATACAGTCCTGGCACTTTTGGCGTTTTTGTGAAGTAATTTGCAACTTCAAGGCATCTATTTCCATGACGGGGACGTGCCGTCCGTGCCCTGGGTTACCCCGTTTTCAAGCAACCTGCGCCCCCAATCTATTCCTTCAGACCCCGTTGTTGCAACGCTATGTAATCCCCCCAAGATGGTCGTAATTTGCCCCGCCCCCCGCGCTTCCCCCCTACAACTACGCCAGTGTCATCTACCCCAACTATGGATAACAATTGTACGACGACGGCTTATCCAAGTGGCCGACTTTTGGTGTCCTACGCCATACAATCGTATTCGACTGTCGCGAGTTCGGGCAATGAAATTTCGCTGGCTTTCGATACTACACGTCGATTTCCCTGGGTGAGAAGGGGGGCATGACTATCCAAATGAGTGCCCAACCCAACGGCCCCATAATGTGAACGAGTGTCCTTCCAGACTTCAATTTCCAGCGTAAGCTCGAACCAGAAAGCAACTACATGGAGCCCCCCAACGTCCAACTGGATCCGAAAGTACAACAGCCGCGATCGACGCGAATACCGCCTTGATCCCCGGAAGCTCCATCGGCATGCGTACCAAGCCCAATGAATTCACTTGGGCGTGGATCTGAACCTCCAGTGCGACACTATGTGCCCCCCTCAAGACCAGGTATGGCAACAATTATTGTAATTAAAATAACTGACAATTAAATACAGAAGGTAAGTTGTCTTTGAGTGCAACCCCCAATTTGAACTAACCTTCCATTATTTCTACAGTACTAATAGTACAGTACTGTACTACGTACAGTAGTAATAGCTAACGTTACAGTAACATGTCCACCAAGGAAAAAGAAAAGTGACTATTTTGTCCTACAGGCATGTCATTACGACAGCAGCTGGTTCCGAGGTGGGGCTGACACCCCAAAGCGGTTTTAGTAATCAATCTATTGTGTGAATTGACACTAACTAGGTACTACTGTTGTACACAGTACCGGTATATACTCCAGCACCGATGCAATGGACGACCGTTCAATAACATTAGGGGATTAAATTATAAGTTAGACGGCAGTACAGTCAACAACAAGTCCACCACCGATTGGTGTCCGTTCATTTGGGCCATGTCTGTCGCTGATAAGTTGCGCTACAATCCACCACCTCGATTTTAATATTCCCAAAAACTGGAAAAAAAACACGAAATATTATAGAGAGAATGAACTTACTTGATCTCGGCATTGCACGTCAACGCTGGGATGCGTCATCATAAGTCGAACCACGTCGACATGTCCGCGGGCACACGCCGCCATGAATGCTGTGAGGCCGTTCTACAAATATATTTAATTATATATATCTTCAATCCAGGCGTGGCAACGTACGTCGTCGCCTTGATTGGCATCGAGGGAATTGTGCTCTAGCAAATACGACACTATTTGCACGTGGTTGTGGGCTGCTGCAATGATAAACCCCGTGTTCCCCACCTAGGCAGTCGCCGTTAACTAAGTTGAAGTAACTAGTTGATTTGATGTTCGTACACAATTGCCTTGGTTGATAAATACATGAGCGTGACTCGCCAGGTAGCGAACCGTGTCCACCAACCCATGGAGGCACGCGATGTGGAACACCGTGGCCAATTCCTAGCATGTCAATCTCGTTAACGTTTGATCAACTAGACAAACCAACTCATAATCATGAGAAACAAGAGCCAGTACATGATTCGAATGGTCGAGGTCGAGGCCAGGATGGGCTAACAACTGCAGCACTATGGTTTCTTGTCTAGCTCCGCACGCGAGGAAGATCGCCGTGTTGCCTTCCTATGGACATCGATACAACTGTGAGCCCACCATCCTAAACACCATCGACCATCCACACCAAATTGACAAAACCATGCCATCGTCGATACGATGGACACCTACGCACCGCATCGGCTTCGTTCACGTCCACGCAAGGGTCGTGCAGTAGCTCGTGGACGGCGAGGTCGTTGCCGCTCATCACGGCCATCATCAGTGGCGTCAGGTTGAGTCGCGGCGCTGGTGGCTGCGACGGTGCTACGTACGGCGCGGCCATCGAGTAATGCGTGGGCACGGTCGTCTGGGATGCCAACATGCGCACTGCTTGGCACATGGCTAAAGCTGGAATGAGGTCGCGAGTTCTTTATCCTGGCAGAGACACTTAGGGCATGTCAGGTTTTGAGTAGCATGTCTCGCCCGACTAGTCAGAGGGAAGCAACGAAATACAGTATTCAAATGGTTTTCACATACAGTACATGCATTCTGTCGCCACAACCAATGGAATATGATCCAATGTCATACAACGAAGGCACACCTACCATGATATGATCATCAATGTCGTCGTCCGAGCTTCGTTGACCAAGTACGTCGAAGTACTTGACTGACAACAGTGGGCCAGGGCTGAACACACTATTGGGATTATTCAATCAAGTTTGATTGGTGAAATCACGATGAGGTAAAGACCTGTCACAACCAGGTACTTACTACTAGTACTTATTACCGGTAGGTGGGTTGAAAGCGTCGTGCTGGTCTTTTGCAAGCCACTAACTACAGTACTACGTATTAATAGTATATATTTATTCCGTGACCCGAATAGAGCTCTCAAACCAACAAGCCCCCCCAGAACTTCATCGTGGGCAGCATCTTTGTTCTGATCGCAACCAACGATGGTGGCACCCCTTACGAATCCTCAGTGATTTGTCAACCTATACACGCCTTTCGATTCGCCCTACGCGCAGTCCCTGCAAAAGTGGTCAGTCCAACCTGGTCACGATGAAGCCACCGTTGTGTAAGCAAAGTGGGATTCGTAAACTGGAGAAGGTGAACACACTGCGTTGTTCGTTTCAATGTGCACTGCTTTTGATCCGATCGTTTACATGATCTACTAGTACTCCGGGGTACAGTACTGATTGAGTATGTACAATACCGACCCAAGTACAGTAATTAACGAGTCCATTGTAGTATTCGGACCACTCGTGTCAACACGTGCGCACACTTGATGCCACTTTCTACGACCTGATCAGTAACTAACGACTGTACCTGGACGGATTCCTCGGACGAGAAATTTCTCTCGTCACTTGGTTCGACGGCTACTGAAAAGATTAGTCATCACTTGTGCCAACGACGCCAACTTCATTTGCCGCCCCTCTGGCAAAGAAAGGTGTTGATACTGTATTTGGGGTTGGGCTGCCTTCGACTTTCACGACTGTAGCTCGGTCACTCGCGGGATGCACTAACAAGTCGAAAACCTACAAGTTTTTATTGGGTCGTATACTCTCGAGGGGGAAGCGGGGCTGGCGCGACCAGAGGACAGCATGTACTGTTTGCGTAAAGAATCCCGCCCCTTACTGTGATGTACTGTACCCGATGCCCCAATATTTCATCACCTGGGGGTAAAGTTCCGAAGATGGTTCGTGTTTACGATGGGGGTGGGTGGCCTAAGAACAAATGTACCCGGTACAGTACTCGTACACAACAAGTAGCTGGTGTCTAACCTGGAGTTGGGGAAACATCCAAGCGAAGGACGGGGTGTATGTACCAGTACAGGTAGGTATGTCTACATGTATAACAATGATGGAAACTTAAACGGGCAGCAGTCATGGCACAATTTTCGCCTAATTTCAACTAACGTTACAGTAACGTTACTTCCACATCTGTAGTGCTTACTGTTAGTACAGTCCATGTACTATTGTAAGTACTGTATTACCCGTAATACGTAGTAGTTCTATTAATAGTACAAGTACTGATACTCCCAGCAAAGTTCACGGTTGACAAGTCATCACAACGCTGGAATTTTCCTGCCAAGCCAAGCTGCAAGCGACGAGAAAACTACAGACTGTAATGCAGCCCAACCATGACAAGTATTAATCGACGTTATAATAACTTACTAAGTTAGTATGTACTAAGCTAGATTCTAGTAGCACTACGTAGTACTACTGTAGTACTACAGTAGTACAGTACTAGCACCTTGGGTCAGCCCCCAGCTCTGTCACTATTGCTTGGGGGATCAACAACATCCACTGCATGTCTCGGCGTTAGATATTAATAGAAAGTTAATTTCTGTCAAAACTCGAGAGAAAGCCAAATTATATTCACTGTAAACCGATACTGTACTTCAAACATAACGTTAAACTGATATTTGTCATCGCCTTCTCAAATACTGCACAATCTTTTGGTGTTGGCAAGCCACCGCCAATTGAAGCACGTATTTCGTCACTTTGGCCACACGGTGCATGTGCAAAAATTTCACCACGTTCAAATGTCCATTTTCCACCGCCGCCTCCATCGCCGCCGCCACGTCACCGGTGGCACCTCGCTTGTCGTACAAATATTTCACAACTTTCAGATGTCCATTCCCACATGCCAGTGCGAACGCTGCGTCGCCTGTGCTGAGGCCGTGGGTGTGTAAATATTCCACAACGTTCAAATGTCCATATTTCGCTGCTCCATCGAGGGCCTGCCACGTGGCCCCTTCGCGTCGATGGGTGTGTAAAAACATCACCGTTTTCAAATGTCCATTCGTCGCGGCACCGTCCATTGCTCTTGCGGTAGCGCCTGCGGACATGTTTTGATTATGTAAAATGAAGCACCACCACGTTCCAACTACTGTAAATAACGGGTTGATATCACCCTTGTACTACGCAATACTACTAGTGGAGACCAAGGATTTGTTGTTGGCAGTAAACACTAAAGTAATGATTTGTTGTCAGTGAAATCTATTCATGACCATACTACCATACGTACAGTAGCATATTGTTGTGTTTCTTCAACTCCTGAGTAAACTGGGGTGACGAATCGACACAACCAGAAGAATCGGCAGATTGATTTAGCCAATCAGATTGCAGAAAACCATGATCAAATATCAGATTCGTGGGATACCTAAATTAGTGTGATACGAATTTCACCACATGACAACTTTTGTTTTCAATACAAAGAATATCAATTCATTCAATAGATAGGGCGAATCTGCATAGTACACCACTTTGGCACCTTGTGTATAATGAATGGATGGCGTACCTTCTTGTCGATTCTCGTGTAAAAAGCGAACAATGTCATCGTGACCACTTGTCGCAGCGCTATCCAAGGCTAGGGTCGTACAGCCTGCATCGACATACATTCAGTCGCTCAAGATCGTTCAAAATCCCACTGGCACACCTTCAGGGCGATGTGTATGGAGATACCGCACAATCTCCATGTATCCATGCGTGGCAGCCATGTCCATCGCGCGCGGAGTGCATCCTTCGGCTCGATGTGTATCCAGAAATTCCAACTAATTAGGCATAGTTAGAACCATAAAACTCGCCATTTCGTGGCGGATACCATGGGTAAATCGCCGTTTAACGCTGCTGAATCCATGGCGAGCGTCGTGCAGCCCTCCGATCGGTGGAAGTGCAAAAATTGAACTATGTCCAAGTGCTTGTGCTGGGCGGCCCCGTCCATGGCGTCCGTAGTGGCCTCTATGACATCGACTCAAGCACAACTGGATGGCCACGATCGTAGAGTACCGTGCTGGTTTAGGCTATGGAGGAATTTCACAACGTTCAAATGTCCATTGGTGGCCGCGGCATTCACGGCATTCGGTGTAGAGGGTGTGTCCTGTAGCTGTTGACACACAGCCACATGTCCGTTCGCGGCGGCGAAGTCCAATGCATTCGACGAGCTTAGCCCAAGATCGAGCAGGAAGGCGGTCATCTCGACATGCCCAGATGCGGCCGCTAGTGGCAGCGCGGCAGAGGTGAGGAGGTGAGGCCGACATCGTTGCAATAGTAGGACCGAAGCGAGGTCGTTGTCGAATATGGCGCGGTGGACGATGTACCGAGGGTCTGTTTGTGAGCTCAAGTGCAGTTCCCGTTGGGTAAGCCCCGTCAGCGCGCCAGAGAGGAATTGCCGCGTCCACGACCTACAGACAGGTATCACGGACAGGTGGTCCACACTGGAGCATGTATGTACCTGTAGCGAGGCAATAGCTGGTAGAACACCCCGTGTTGGAACTGCAAGAGAAGCGCCAAAATAGCGTGGTTGCAAAGGACGTCGTGGTACGCAGAGTGCGCGAATGACGGCGCGGGGCGTGGCCGCTGGCGGCGTGCATGCCGATCATGGCGGTGCTTTGCCATACTGTACGGTGATTGGTCGTGGCGATCTTGCAGTTGAGGACAGTAGTATAGTAATACTAGTAGTAGGACACTATTAATAGTACACTACCTCCAGACTGGAATAAACCAGCCAGGGGAAAATCTGTATATTTTGAACAAATTTGGAAAATTTACAGTAGTCGACACCAACGAATCACTATTTTTTTTCTTCATAAGCTTAAACTTGTCCAGGCACATACATACATACTTGGAGTTCTTTGGCTAAAATATTCACTGACAAAATGAATATATGCATTACCAAAGTTTATTATCATACTCAGAGTCGCCACCATCGTCACTTGAATTGTCGCTGTCATCTGATGACTCTTCATCGGATACGAGTGTATCGATTTGCACAAGATGCTCGTGCAACTTCTTCAACTTCTCTTGTGCAGCACGCACACACCCTTTGATGGAGTTGGGTTTCAGGTTGGCAAATGCAGCTTCGAGGCGAATTTTCATATCCGCGAACTTGGTCATGTCCGTGTATTGTCGACCAACCTCTCCCTTCACAATCGCCTACACAGATTCAATCGGCTGCAGATCCGAATGATGGGGAGGAGTGTACACAACGCAATGCCCACGATGCTTGGCCATTTCCACGATGACGGGGTGAATGTGTGCTTTAATGTGAGATGCCAGCATATCCCACAGCTCACTCTTGAACTCCTTGCCAGTGGTTTGAATACCGTACAAACGACACGCATCCAACAGGATGGACTTGCGACGTCCACTCGTTGGTGTTGACTCGGGCAGGCATTTGTGGTACTTAGCGTTGTCGAGTACGATGAGGGCTTTGGTAACCCCGCTAGCATCCATTTCGTCCAGAAGGCGACCGAAACACTTCACGTAGTATGCATGATCGAACATCCCGTGGTAATCTTTCGGCTCCTTTGCTCGGGACTTCCCTCCGGTGAAAATATCGAGAGCCATGACCTTGCTGGCCATCGTTGGGAAGTCCAGTATCCCGGCAACGATGGCCTTGGACAGGTGGTATGTCGAGTAGCCCTTCCGGCGGCCTCGCTTGTACCCTTGAGCTTCGAGGAAGCGTTGCATGGTACGATAGGATGCTGCGAACTGCTTCTTGTCATCCACGTCGATGTCGTGGACACACATCTCCTTGACCTCGACAGCCGTTGTGCGCTTTCTGGTTGCGCGACGGTCCCGTACAAACTTCTGGACCATCCGGGTTACCAGCTTCGTGCGTGGCACTTTGGTTATGTGTGTCGTGCGGTTTCCAGAAGGAGTAGCAGCAGTCACAGTCTATGAGGCCTGGTACTCCCGCCAAACATCCTGCACAAGGTTGAGGTTGCAACCTTGCAGCTTTAGTATATTGGCAGCGGAACCATGCATGCAGACGAAGAATGTCGAGTCGCTCTTCACGTGTCACAGTGCGATGCCTCGCACTCTTGACAAAAGCAAAGCACGCGTCGATAGATGGATCCATGGAGTAACAATGAAGGATAGTCCTTGACACGTAGTCTATATTATATTTATACTTGAGAGAAAATAGAAATGGAGAGTACCCCCAATGTTGCCATAGATAGAACCTCTATAAACGAATATTCGACAAAGTTACACAGGATATTGTGTTACCGGGTGAAAATTGACTGTCATTCTGCTTTTTCATCCAGTTTTTTAAGAGTTATCTACTTTGGTGGGGATCAAATGCCACAGTAAAATTCCCCTCGAAATTCCCTACAGATTACAGGTGGTTTCATTGAAATCCAATCAGATTTGGCTTAGATATGGAAAAATAACAGTTCAATGGTGTCGAGAACTGTTAAAAATCCGAAAGCTGATTCAAACTTGACGAGGGTGAATCAAATTTCTTTACTTAAATCAAGTTTAAATGTTTTCAGATAAAATTTGCATTAACCGATTTTTTTTTAATGATGATCATTTTTGAGCGCCAAATCAACTTGTTCATCGCCCGTTTTCAGAAGAAACACCTCACGTGGGATGAGCGCCGCGCTGTGGTTGACCACCTTCTCTTGCGCGTCGGACAACCGTCATGCAAACTTCAACTAGGTGCAATCAGTGACGTGGCCCGCTTGTTTGGCCGCCTGCGTCACACCATTGCCGAGATTTGGAAGCGAGCTAACGTATCCCTGGGCAGCGACACTCTTCCTACAAGCCTCGTGCTTTGTAACGACATCGCAACCCAAAAAAAGAGCGGGTCGGTTGAAAGCCAAAGTACACCGACCTACCATCGCGTAGTTGAGCAGTGCCAGTAGCTCATCGAACGACGTTGATGATCATTGCCCATGCTATTGGCAAACCACTTAGCACTCTTAAAGACTACTACAAGCGTGGTTTTATGGTAAATTATAACTCTCATATGAAACCAAAACTAACCGATGTCAACAAAACGGCACGGGTCAAGTGGTCTATGGATTTTATCCGTCCTGACAGCGACTTCAAGTTCCACGACATGTTCGACTACGTATACGTCGACGAGAAGTGGTTCCAAGAGCCAAGAATCAAATCGAGATTCTACCTACTGCCTGGCGAGAAACACCGCATCAATCGACATAGAGCAAGCGTTTCATCACGAAAGTGATGTTTCTCGCAGCTGCGGCACGACCTCGATGGGACAACGTCAAAATAGAGATGTTCGACGGCAAGCTCGGAGCCTGGCACTTCACTCATGTTGTCCCAGCTGCCTGCTCGTCGCGCAATCGTCCGGCTGGCACGTTGGAGTTGAGGCCAGTGAATGTAACGCGGCCGGTCTACAAGAAAACAATCATCGAGGTCATTCCCGCCATCAAAGTAAAGTGGGCCGTGGAGAGTAAAGCTGCTAAAACCACTGGCAGAAATGTTGAAAAGCACAATACGTACGACGAAGTAGTATTAAGAGTACTTAATTTTGCTTTACGCAGAATTCGTAAGGTGAAATAGTAGGTATTAGTAGGCTCGCAAGGTGAGCCACCCATAAATCGATCTGAAATTGAGAAAAATATATTGATATAATATTCGTGTTTGTATTAGAGTTTTTTAATTTCCATTAACAGTAGTCGACAGCTTGGAGGGTGCCTGCCAAAAAAGAATCGTAATATAGAATTTTTCTGACTTTCCACAACATAGCTGCATATTTAGATGCGACCAATAAGAAGAGAGAAAAAATGTTATTTCCCTGATTCTGAACTGTCCGACTCGCTACTGCTGCTATCGCTGTTGCTGTCGTTGCCGTCATCACTGTTGTCATCGTCGCTGTCACTCGCGTCGACTTCTTGTTGCTCCATGATGTACTCGGCCAGCTTGTTGAGCTGCCTATCGGCCTTGTGAATGCAGCCCTTGATGCTGCATGCCGCCAACTCAGCGAAAGCTTGCGTCAACCGTACGTGCACGTCCTTGAACTTGGCACCTTGTGTGTACTGTCGTCCAACCTTCCATTTATTTGTAAAGCATTGTATTGTATATATCACTGTACTTGGCCTTTTACGATAGCCCACACCATCTCGATAGGTTGAAGGTCACTGTGGTAAGGTGGTGTGTAAACCACTTCATGCCCTGCGGCACCAGCGTTACAACCTCGATGTCAATCTTATCGACATGCACACTAAGCTTTTTCCATAGTGCAGCTTTCGTATCATTTGTGAAAGAAATGCCGTACGTAGTGCAAGCATTCTGTAGGACACTCTTCTTTTGTCCATACTTAGGTGTACCCGTAGGGAGACCTTTATGGTATTTTGCATTGTCCATTACTATAA
>NW_009798356.1:73571-85415 GCF_000520075.1 Aphanomyces astaci | reverse complement strand
CCTTGAAATATATCTAAGCATAAGAGTCGGCTATCCATACAACCACTGTCTAGAATAGCAGCAATGAAACAAAATCTCTTCACCTTTGTGTTTTTCTTTCACTTCAACATCAAGGTCATCACTCGGATCAAATAATGAATCATCATGCCGGCTATAATGGTGATGAATATAACTCTCATCCAAATATATAACAGGCCGTCGGTTGACATCGCCCGATAAAACATCACACATTTCAGAAACATACACATCACGATACTGAATATTATCATCGGACATGCTGCGTGGAGGATTCCGATTCCGGATCGAAATCCAGGCGGTTTTCAGACCGCAAAAAGTGGGCAACGTCCTTGGCGACGGTGCGTTGTCGGTCTTGACGACGATGGCGGACGAATTCTTGAATCAGGTCGGACGTCACCGGCAGTCGTGTGCGGTGGGACATGTCCCGTGATGCTTGGGGCTTGGTCGTGGTGGTGCCGCGCTGGATGAATTCCTTCCACACTTGTTGGACTGGTTGCTCCTTGCGGCGCAGTAGGCGGGCGGCTGTGCGGGATGCTGCCGGTGTTCCATCTTGGCGGAGAACTGCATTGGCCATTATTATGTCGAGAATCTCGTTCTTTGAGACGTATCCCGATACGTCCAACGGGAGCGAGCCATCTTTACGTACGCAATGGCGCGGTCGATGTCGCTCGCTGGGTGGGTTTCCGTGGGCATGGTTGGTGTAGTTGTATTGCTGGTGTCGAGAATCAGAGCCAGTGGGTTTTGCATGTGTAATGCTTGAAGCTTTTATTGGGTTTTTGCCTGTCCTTTTCAGCGATTGTATAGTGTGTCAAAGTGTATGTGGTATGAGGGTGAAATTTGACAGGTTTTCAAATTTTGAACAATGCAGGTACCCTCAGCGGGTATCGCAGTGCCTTTTAGAGCTTATACCGGGACGAGCCTTGCTGACCCCTTGAATTCGGCGACGACATGAAAGAGGTATTATATGGTACCTGTCTAACTGCAAAATGTTGTTAGCATTACAAAGCTGTATTACATTATTTCCTTGACTCTGAGAAATACAATTGCTCAAGACCTAAAGTTGGTAAATCTGCAAGGCTCGGGCAAGCGACAGTCAACGTTTGAGCGACTATGCGCCGATAACATGTTGCTATGTGATGGAGGATTCACCCCTCTCTTCCTTGTTGTGACATGGAACCTCATGTGTCGGTCCCAATCAACTGAAACCATCAGGTAGTGATGTTATCGTTTATTGCTTACGTAAATGTAGCTTCGACTTCTTATTCGAAGACGACGCCTTCGGAGTGAAGTTTTACAAAACAAAGACGAAACAAGTAGGTACTCCACAGTTATTGCGATGATCCAAGGCATTGCTACCGCAAACCCTAGGAAACCAGTGGTGTGTTTTCCTCGTGCTTGGACTAAACCTAGTCTGTAAAACCAACTCGATCCAATCAATCCCTTCCCTATGGAAGTGATGGAATAGTTCGAATTGGCCTTGTCATAAGTACTTAACTGAATTTGATATGCCACTCGCACGTCGACCGGCCACTGCAAGCCTGATCCTTGTGCGTGCAGTAAAGGGTGGATCGCCACATGATAGCACCTCGTCCACCGTGAACAGGGTGGGGTTTTTTCTCCGAAAAGTTATTTCCCGTCCGTAACAGTGTGAAGCCTTGGACACGTGCCCACGCCTTCACGCAAGTTACGAACTCGTTGGCGTCATTGAATTTCTGATGGATACCAAGCAAGTCGCCGAATGCTGGTGCCTGGGATGGTATACCAACCGTAATTGGTTCGTTGTCGGATTCGTCAGCACCGTGCATTCCGCTAAGTGCAGGTGTGTGATCTCCCTCGGGGTGATCATTGCTGCTTGTCTCGTCCATCTTGTTTTTAAGTGTGCGCTGACCATTCAACCATTCATCTGTATAATCTACGATATCCGGATGTGTTGTCCGTTTAAGTTCGACGATGATATCCATAAAAACTATGTGTCCGTTCGATAATCCTACATTTGATCCCAAAATTAGGATTGTTGCCGGATAAATTTTAACCAGACAATGCGCCAGAGGCGCATGCGCCTAAAACGAAAGCCCCAACTTGGTTATCGGCACCCTTCCAGGACGAGTTAACATATTCAAGCCATACCAACCCTGTGGATGGCCTTACTAGAGGTCAAGTTGATTTCTCATAACATGGCAAGCTAATGAATGGCACTTAACATGCGCAAATGTTCAAAATACAGCGTTGCTCAACGTTAGGACAGCGGGATCATGACTACTTGTGAAGGAAAAAGACCAATGGCATTTGACGGCAGCCATATTCATCGTGATGTTGTATATGACTGACAGGCTGCCATGTTTATTGCTTTTTGGCAGCAAAAGCCCTTCGTGGAAATGTCCACTTTCGGTGTTTTGATCAAAGACATCGGAACCCATTCGTTTCAAAAGGGCGTTGGCAGCGATCTGTTGAACACCCCTGGAGGACCAGAATCTGTTGAAGTGTGGCTCCGAGCCGGAGGACACTTAAAACCGTCCAGGGTCGATACATCTTTGCGTGTTCAGGGGCCACCACTTTGTTGGACGTGCAACATCAGGTTTGTACGGCATTAAATAATTCTACTTTCAATAATACCTGTTGTGCACAAAGACTCATAATAAATATTTTTTGAGCGTCTGTCATTCCACTTGGGCACAACGTGAACGACATTGATTTTTCCTGCCTACCTCCACATTTCAAGGCGACTGGACTGAGTGATGAGCAATCGGAAGCTGCCCTGGCCAGGTACAAATCACTTTACCCCAGTCAGTTTGGACAAATTCTGCCATTCTTGGCGACATCCCTGTCGTACCATCACGTTCGGTTAGCAAAGCGTTGAGCAAAAACTATCCATTATCGTTTGCCCCCATTTGGACCTCTGGTTTGCTACCAAAGTTGAAAGTCGACGTTAAAACTGGTCAAATGCAAAACCAACAACAAACTTACGTTCATCCGGGATCCCACCCCACGTTTCTATTGGTCATCGTTTGGCTACGGTGGAGCACGAATTGAAAATTAACAACGAGCAATTTACTTATTTACCATCAAAAATAAGTGACCACATTGTTGCACAATTACGGGCCCCGCCAAGCACGCCACCAACAACGACCCCACGAATTTGGTGTCTTCCGCGACCCCATCTTGGACGGAATCCATCAAGTGAGGTGAGGCACTACGTCCACACCCCCAACAAGTGACAACGACGTTGTTCCTAAACCGTGGTGACCTTTTGTTTTGACCCAGGTAAGTCGTCTAAATATAGTGTAACTGCAATCTAATGATGTATTATATTCTAATCTATGTACAGTAATCTAATGTATTGTACCTTAACTAATCTATGTACAGTACTGTCATCTAATGTAGTGTACCTTAACTGTAAATTTATTCTGATCAATTGTATTAACTGTGATGAAATATCCGTATTGTAATCAAATCAATACACTTTCGTTGCACAATTAATTTACATTCCGTAATCTAATTTATGCATTTACGTTCAGGGTTGGGACATAACCACAGGATCACAGGAGGGCATGTAATTGGACATGCCGTGCAACTGTTGACGCTGGAGAAGCATAGGAGCCTGTCGAAAACAGTGTTGTCGGCCTGGGCGGATTCAACTTTCCCGTCTCCAAAGTCCTGGAAATCATGGTAGCATTGTATCCAGAATGGATGTTTTGTCCCAGTTTGTAATCTCAGTTAAAGGACAGAGGCCGGGTCCTACACCTTGGTCCGGAAGTGGACAGCATGGGCCGCTTCTTTGAAATGGGTTATGGTATGAAAGCCACCGGCGTCATGTTCCACGTCAATCTAACGTCAGCATTGCAGTTAAAAAGTGTCGCCAAGCTCGTATCATATATTTTTCATGTGATTATTTTTCATGTATATATTCTACTAATTCTTTCTCAATATAGCAACCTGGGATGATCAAGTATGCAACGTCGTACTCCGACTTTTGTACTGTGCGACGGGACACACAATGTGTCGATGTATGTACGTCCTGAAGTGGATGCCATTTACTGTTGTCGACTGCCTTGGGCAAAATGTACTCTGCGTGGTGTGACTCGACGAGTCAGAAAACACCGAGGTATGTGGTACACGTATGGTGATGGATATTAAGGAATTACTACATGTAGACTGTGAAACTGGGTCTCGAGTTGTGTAGTTACACGAAGCTAACTCGACCCTCCTGACTGATGGTGGCAGTGCATATCCTGGTAATATATAATAATTGCTATATTTGTGCGCCTAACTCTTGTTGTCGTGTGTGGGGGTTAATAAAACTATTAGGGGTTGCACTGGATTTGGGCATGATTCACATCTTGTGCACAAAGCACTGTGAGGATGTAATCCTCAAAGGTAGCACAGGGCTTAGTGCGGTGGCGAAGTCGTTCAAGGCGGAGGGCTACGCGCTTGTTTATGCCACGATGTCCAAAGTTGAGTTCCAAACTCGCTTTGACTTGTCCAGGCAACGTCTTTACATGCAGCAGCCTGGTGACACAACGAGGCGAAAGCATGAACTCTGTCATCAAAGAAAACGGCAAGGTTCTAATGTTGCAATATTTCAATGTGGCGTAGGGCTAAAGAAGAAAGAATTACGTCGTTTTAATCTCCTCCAGTTGGCCGAGCATGTATGGGGCATTTTTCAGAGACAAGAAATCAAGGCGCGTCGTGGAACTGCAAAGCCGACACATACCACATCCCGGCAACTTGAACCGCATGCGGCAACGACTCCGCTTGTAGAATGTTTGCTCGCCATATGCTGTCGACGTAATTTGACCAACGCCGCTTCGCAGTCAATAGCGTGACTAATTCATCTCATCCTTTGCGAGGACGGTGGACACCCAACTTGTGATTGCTTTGCTTTCAAAAGCAGCAAGATTCCTTGTGCTGGAGTTTGTCAGGTCAGACTAGTTATAATATGGAAGTCTAACATTAAAAAAATATGCAAGTATTTTGTCGTATTGACGCACCGCTGTTGTGCCCGCGCAACCTGCATCCTCGATGGCATCTTCAAAGCCATCCAATGTATACAAATGCATTACGCCGACTAAACATTGAAGATCCTGAGGCCTCAGCGACAGCGTCCTTGGACGCCAATTGTATCCTCAAGCTCCCCAGGTATAGCTCGTGGCGTCCCCAAGAAGTCTACGAAAATGTGAAAGTGTGAGCGACAACAGATGAACGAATTAGGAAAATTCGTAACATTTGTACTCGAGTAGAAAATGCGGTAGCCAACACTCCCCACACATATCGACTGTTTATGGCGAATATGTAAACTTGGATCGACGGCCTCCAACACGGTGGCTACGCTGGAAGCCTGGCACCATTTACGATATGTGGCGTTACCAATGCCCACACAAGGCCACAAGCACCTCCGAGCTTCCGACCGCCATTGTGCCTATGTAAGACCACTCGAACTTTCTGGCGGCGGCGAGCTCCCTCGTGGTGCAATACCAGTACTGCTACGCTGTTCCACTGCCACCCTCAAACGATTTCGCAGCTCTGGGTGCGTGGCCGCCTCTCCCTTCGTTAAGGTTGCCGAACCGCCGATGCCGCATCAAAAATTCTAGGTGAAACCTCTGAAGAACAATATTTTTCTCATTTGTACTCTGGCAAGAATAAACTATAAGGGAGCACTAGGCTACTGGGGTCGCAAGAAAGTCGATCGAATGAGGAAATTGAAAACGCCATCCGGCACATAACCCACGCGTCACGCCAGATGTTTCGAACTATTCAAAGTCTGCAGTATCAAAAGTGTACTCGCACCATCGAGGAGCTTATTGATGCTGTTGAAAGCCCGTGCAGTGAACTGACTGTAAAGATGGTTGCAAAGTCCTTCAAAACTCTACATAGTTTTCTATAGTTTTCAATAGTTTTCAATAGTTTTCTGAAGTTTTCTGAAGTTTTCTATAGTTTTCTAAAATTTTCGGAAGTTTCGGAAGTTTTCCGGTGTTTTCTGAAATATATTAAAGTTTTCTGAAGTTTGCTGAAGTTTTCTGAAGATGTCTTAAGTCTTTTTGAAGTAGCTGAAGTTTTCTGAAGTTATTTGTTGCATGCTCGATGGGTTGATTAAAGTTTGACCATGTTTTCTGAGGCCAAAACACAGTAGTAATGAGGTGTCAGTATTTCAGCTCAAGATACTAACTACTACAGTACTACACATGACCCAAGCTTCGCAAAAGCTTCGTCACTTTGTCGTTTTTGGCACGCGTTGTTGGCTTCAAAACTTCTCTTTCAGTAGCAACAGCGGACTGAATTGACTCGGCTTGAGTGGGAACTGGTGGCAGAGAGACCGCGTTGTTTGCATAGACTTCCAAGCATTCGAATGATGATTTCGGAGTGACAGGAGACCGGCAGACTAACCAGTCGCTTCAAATGCGCATCGAAATCGTCATCGCCATCGACGTCGCCATCACCTAACACATTATATGAGCTACTGTATGCTGAAATAAGATACCGCTCTGTTTGGTGGTTATTTCGGAAGGCCCGGACTTTTCGTCATGTAACATGGCAAGTTAACATTCTCGCGCTCCTATAATTATTGACGCGGTAGCAGCGGGTTTTTAGCACCGTCCCATTCAATGGCTTGGGAATGGGCTTCGTTTCTGTGCTTGATAAGGTGCTCAATGATGTTGTCTTAGCGATAATTGACTTTCGACTGCCCACAGAGCATGCATGTCCGTGTCTCTCGGTTGTAATCCCGCTTACGCATGGCATCCTTCATCCCCGCCGGCACACGATTGAGGTATTCTGCTTTGCCTAGTTTTTACATTTGCAATTCCCCAAATAGTCCCGAAATTAGGAATGGTTGCCGGATAAATTTTAACCGGACAATGCGTCAGAGGCGCATGCGCCTAAAACGAGAACCCCAATCAAGTTGCCGGATTTTAATCCTGATTATTTAGGATCTATTATATTATACTATTTCTATTATACGAAACAAATACGAAACAATTTCAATGGTGTCACGAAACAGTTTTGTTTCGTAAAACGGAAGTATAGGTTTTCCTTTATGCTGGATTTTGTAATCAGCTTCAAGTATAGAAAAATACCATCGATTTACGAAACATTCACGAAACAATAGTACTAGTTAAGGGCATAGTAATACTAAAAGCATACTAAAAAACCATGGAAGGATTCAGAGTCAAAACGAACGTACGCCAACCACCCTCCAACAATGCTATAGAGACGGCGGACGATGTAATCGCTCTCCGGAGTGTTGAATACACCAGATCGCAGTACGAGTCCGCATGGTCCGATGGCTGCATGTCGAGCATCCACAGTACGTCACAACACAAGGCGTAGTCGTTCCTGTGACACCAGCCCTGTGCAAGTTGATGTTTTCGTATGCATCAGTTAAACGAAGTTTGAATGGAATGGAGCTTGTACCCCGGAAGTACAACTCGGTTTCCACGATTAACCGTGTCAAAAGCGCAGTTGTGTTCCTGCACCGAGAGGCCAAGGTTGCAGTCTCCACTGAATTGAATGCTATGATGAAAGGTAGAAATATATTCAATATATTCACTAATATACGAAATTAGAGTATGTCAGCGACTACAGACGCAAGTTCGCGCAGCTGAAAGAGAGTGGGGAGGCACCAATAACTGAGGAAAAATCACCGCTGCCATTTGGAGGTATTCTATAAATGTTGATTTTTTTATACATATTTGAATATATATTTATATACATTACAGGTTATTCCTATTTGGCGTCTGTGGCTGTTGCGACGGAGTACGATTACTCCTGGTACGTCACGGCGCATTCATTTCTGCTGCTGTATTGGAACTTGATGGCGCGGGTTGTGTCAACGTCGTCAATAAGATACGAACAGATTACATGGAAAAGTTGCACTATACCCTTCAATATATTATTTATTTGGTTATTACATGACGCCCTCCGAATCAGCTTTGGTCTTATGAAGAACGACCAAGAAGGGCGCATGTCATACCCCAGACATGTATATACATATCCGTCGCATCCTGCTATTTGCCCCAATTTAAGGTTGGAATGAAATATATAATATATTTGTTGAAATGTTTGTCATCTAGTTTGGGTGTCTTGTTGCTTACTCGCGGAGCGCAAGTGCCTGAGTCCCCGACGCTTCTGTTTGGCTACAATGCAAAGGAGCGGTTTTCGGCTTGGCTGGCGAAGACATGCGCAGCAAATGCCGACGACATTGCTGGCCTCGGACTGTCCATCTCGGACATTGGTACATATTCGTTTTATAAAGGTGTCCGCAAGTGCACTGTCCAACAGTCCTGGTGGCCCACAAGCAGTTATGGTCTGGCTACGAGCTTGTTGGAGCCTCGGTGGGGTCCAAGGACGATACATATTTGAAGGATCTGGAGGTGATCAATTTGAGGGCAGAGCTGCAACTGGTATTTCTCTTAAGTATATATTTTTCGTTTTCATTTTTGAAGTATAATAAATATATTAGGACTCAATGTCAACGATGTCGAGTTTGGAGCGCTTCCACCACACTTTGGGCAATCGGTCTCGCTCAGCCCAGCACAGAAGGAGTTAATCTTGCCTGTATATTCATCGTTTTATCCGGCTACGTTTCGTTCGACCGTCCCATATCTACTGGCGTCGTTGGTTCACCACCACGCATGGTTGAAGAGTACTCTCCACCACAGCCACCCCTTGTTTCTGTACCATGTGTGGTTGTCCGGGTCGCTGCCAGCCCTTTTAGCTGGCCTTCACGGTGGCACCTTGTACAATCCCATCGCCAACATGATGGCGACGGAGATGAGCTATCACACAGTTTATGACACCATTAGTAATCAGTAATCGATGATATTCATGTTTATTCTGTACCTGCCTCGCGCCATCCTTGAACGCCATGTCATGGTCAACACTGTGATGGACCCCTTTGGTTGTGTTGTGTGCACTATACGCATACATGTAACGTCAGTCGTTAGTTCATGGTCCGTGATGTGTTGTTGCTTCGTACCGTTGACGTTGCTTGGGCGATGAATGCACCTTGTACGATGGCTTCGGCTGGACTTGAAGTTCAAATTTAATATATATTTTAAAGAGATTTTTTTTGTATTGGTGAATTTTATTTTTCATGTGTCTGTCTCTTTTTGAAATTCGCAACGCAGGTCACCTTGCGAATTCAAAATTGTCCAATTATGTCCAATCAGATGCGGTGAAATCACGAAAATCGCTGCGTAGATTCATCACGCCCTGTTGCGATATATTCTACTAAGGAGCCTTCAGATATTTGTAGGCTGTGTATGAGAGCAAGATCATGTGATGTGGTGTTCAGGACTCGGTCGATTATAACAAGTCTCATTTCACCACTTGCCTACTAACCCAATGAAATTGGCCATCCCTCATTCCACCATCCAGCCCGTGTCGGTGCCGTACGCCTCCCTGCCGGTGTGATCACGTGTTTGCGCGGGCGGCGGCACAAGACCACCAGAGCCACCACGACATTACGACCCAACCGAGCGCACAACATAATGTTAGCTGTAAAGGAAGAACCATATTGGACATAGTCGGAGTGCACATTTCTCTGGAACAGCATCACACAAAGCTCTTCCAAATTCAAAGATCAAAATTGTAACCTCTTCTGTCAGTGTTATAGCCAATCGTGTGTAAGAAACAAGGTGTGATGGACTCTGATTGGATATTAAAAAGGAGCAAGGTGGCTCACCTTGCGAATTGTCAATTTATATATTTCTGTCACCATTTCACTATAATTGGACGATGAGAAAATGAATGTATTTTGTTGGTTAAAATTGTCCCTGCAATGCTCATAGGCTCGACAGTTGGAGGTGGCTGTTGGCCGCGACACAGGGCAGGACAGATTCACCATACAAGTGCCAGCACGTCCCATCACATCCTTCTGCAGATGGGGCAGTTTGAAGTGGTTGTCACAACGATGTTTAAGCACTTGGCGCATGACAGCCTGCAGAGTCACAGTACGAGTCACCATCTTGTACTGTAGAGTCTGAATTGATGCAAAGAATCCAAGGTCCAGCACATTCAAGTCCGGCGGCTGCCGACGAACAACGAAAGTTCAACCATCCGTCGAAACTTGCACAAGAGCTTCGTCGTTGATAGACCGGTGGAGTCGTGCTGTAGTACAACATGCTTTCTGATCCTGTCGTTTGGAATAGAATATCTATTATGCCGTTATAGTTAAGTTATCTATTTTTTCTGATGTTGGGAAAAGGTACTATAGCTAGTTAACTATTTTGGTGGTGGCGTGCAAACCTGTCGTTGTTGCTTAGTCCTGAAAGGCAAGGCCATCAAGTACCAGCAAATTCTGCTTCGTGATTGGCTGTCAATCGCTACATGTCAATCGCTACAACTAAATTGACTCCCCCTAATATTGGCTTGTTACAGGTTCAAGTTGCTTTTGCTTTTCGTGTTGAAAAGCAAAACTTGAAAAGCAGAATAGAAATTGAAGTGCAAAATAATTCCTACTTCGAAGTATATTGAGTCTCCCTATTGACTGCAGGCGACCGGTTGCGCGTCTGAGCAGGTTCATGGCCGATCTTGGGGGTAGAAGGATTTGTTTAGCTTCAAAAATAGTTTTTGATATTTTTGATCGGTATGTGCCGTGCGCCAGTCGTTGGCGAGAGTCATGCAGCAATCGGTGGGTATGTCTTCGCGGGCCTATAGCCTTGTTTCTATTGTGGCAGGACCCATGGTATCGTCTATAACTCGACAGGGCCCGCACCATTGACCGCCGAATTATAAGGGTCAATAGGCGGTTCCTATCGAGCTGGTAGATGCCCCATATATCTGTATATCACCGTTTTCTACATTCACGAGGCACTACAGTTGATGCCATTCCTGGTGATAAGGTTAACTTTGTACATATATTGCATGTTGCGCATCGTTGCGTGTCATTCTTGGTGATAATCATTATTATATCGTCGAAATTAATGGAACGCACACAGGTGTCCGTCCACTCACCAGGTATTACTATAAGCTGAACATTCGAACAATCCTGATTTACTGGCTAGTGTTTGGGTTTTTGTGGTGCGAGACGAGACACAATCAAAACACTGGAGTCCAGTAGTATATAGTGTCAATTTACAAAAATGTGATGGAGTGGCTCTAACTTTCAACCCTTGCACGTAAGTACCTAAGATATACTGGAATTCGGTGGAGATTTGGAGATGCCCTAATACTGTAAGAGGGTCTCCACCGCGCAAACTATATTGTCTCAGGTGTGCAAACGTCAAGGGGATGACTGAACTAAATGTACGAAGTAGTATATTCAAGGACTGGCAACGACGTCGTCAACCTGGTTACGGTGGCCCTGCGTTTGAACAAGAGCTTAAAATTCATAGCCTGGCAACGTATCCTTGGGGCTGAACGTGCATTGGTTGGGGGTAAACGATTCGGTGTGGGAGGCCATTTGAGCTAGCACGCAGCACGAACAGAAGAACGAGCACGCACAGTCTTCCAGGGGCGTGCCGGGGATTTGGAACGCCTTGCGCACCCGCATGCGGATGACCATGAAGAGGACGAAGGCGGCGATCTGAAGGGCGAGGGCGATGTACCACCAAAAGGTCGCGGCGGCACTCACGACGGGGTACCCCATGCTGTTGAAGGAAATGCTCGAGGACGCGGAGCATTGGAGGATGTAAAACACCAGGTACAGCAGGTACATACCGGCAAACACGATCAACACTGTGTTGAACGTGTACATGCCGATGCGGTGCAACGTTTGAGCAAGAGACACACACGGACAGAACGTGGCCAGCAAGCAGTTGGGCACAAGGTCGTTGAAGCATCCAAAGATGTCGGACTTCCACTTGCCGATCACGAGTCCGTTGTCATCTA
>NW_009798356.1:64424-71166 GCF_000520075.1 Aphanomyces astaci | reverse complement strand
CGGGGGGTAGTGCTCGTGGTGGTGGTCGGATGGCTGGGGGAAGAGCTCATGGTGGTAAATTGATGGCTGGGGGTGTTGGATAAAATTGAACAATGATATGGAAGGGCGAGTTTTGGATGGGACGCTTTTTCCCGCAGTGCAAAGGCGTGGCAGTTGCATTCTGAGCAAGTGTCCACTCGAAACGCCGACATAGGGCAGGACGGATGACATTCCAAAAGTGTTTTGTTGAAACGCATATTTTGACGTGACTATGGGCCAATAGATGGGAGCGTACAAGCAAAGTGAAATATGTAGTGTTAATACTCAAGTCACATTTCCAGAATATATATTTACTGTTATATTAATGCAAATGGTCATATAAGACCTAAGTAGCAATCGCTCATTTTAGGTTGCTAGTACATCCGTCATTACCGTAACCGGTATAAGAACTTACGATACTCCAACACAGATCTCGATACCTAGTTGACTAAATCATGGTCGTACAGAATCTTGCTGGTTTATGATTGAGGATTGCAATCCTGATTAACCTTCTTAACAACACTCGTACTCTCGCTCGTACTCTGATGCTATGAAGTTGTGCCAGTCTGTCTGTCCTCTAAACATGTGACGTCCCTCCTGCTCAATTTCTTTTCAGCTCTGAACCCAATAACCCAACCACGTATTCTATCCAATCAAAGCGATTACTTTCTGAGTGGCACCCAATCAATGCAATCGACCGCATTCGTAGAAATTTCTGCGGCTCGTACCTCGCTCGCTATTTTTCTTTCACCTTTTTTGTCTCCAATGCCAATGAGTTTACGGCATGGTAAATTGAGTTTGGATTTTCATTTGTTTACTGTTAAGTCAATTCCTCCGCGAGGGCCGATACTAGAACCACATGTTGTGGAACCGCTTTTTTAGTTTACGGCATGGCATCTAAATGTGTGTCTCAACCCTTTACTATATACAGTATTGGTGTTGCACAAGTGCAGTGCCCAAATTGATGTACTACTTTGTATTGTGGGTTCTAACGTTACTCGAAATTTCCATGTTCGATTGGTTGAAGGGCAGTTTCAGAACCGATTAACCCCTCTGTAAAAGTATAATTTATATATATATATATATACCGCACTGCCATCGAGAGCAATCACGTGCGCACATATACCCCGAGTGCAACCGTACTCGATTGTTGTTGCCTCCTGTCTGCTCATCGCGACTGTGTTACCCGGTACACATTCTAGCTTTGATTTGATACCTCATGTTCCCGAAAAGTCAAAGTAGTTAATGCGTCATGACCCCTAAACTTTATGACCTTATTTTTCAAATCAGAAAAATCTTACCGTGCGCAGTCGACTGTGATTGTATTTTTGTAAGCTTAAGACTGTATGCTCGTGTGACCCAACACATACCATTCCTTACGCCAAGTCAATGGAAATATTGTCAAAATTCAAGTTCAATGTGGTACCATACAGTGTATCAGTGTATTGTATGTTGGTGCTTGTGTGGGGAGGGGAATTGGGGTTTGCACAACGAGGGAACCCAGCAAACCTACATGTATTCCCAATGTAACTATTACACCACTACAAATAGCCAAGCCAGGGAAAATGTCACGTGCTCCCCAGGCGTAATACTTCGAGTAACGTAGTACAGTAAACCAAGACGATATGCCAAGTCGATTCGAAATTGGAGTGTTCAATTGTGAATGAGCAGCACCAAATCGGCAGACAATCTATCGACCAATCAAAACCCAGAACAATCAAGTGGCCAATCAAAACCACTCTTCGACCAATTCAAATCCCCAGTTACAGTAGTTATTGTGCTTTTCACATATTTTGGCTAATCTGGGTATAAGTACCCGCTTTTAACCAGTGGGTGACGAAGTTTTAGATTAATTCAACTTAGTTTTAGCTAATCGGAAGTACCTTTGATTGGATGAGCAAGAGCTGTTCCTGCAGCATATGTTGCTAACCTGAAGCGTTTGCCCATTTCATTTCGGCAAACGCGGGGGTTTACAGAGTGGATTAACTAATACACGCGAGTGTGATTCTTGACTATGCTCGATAAAGGTTGATGTTGAGTACTTCTTGCTCGACTTTTCGTGCCAACGAGTTGCTAACAAGCTGGCTGCAAAGCTCGTGTGAGCTGGTGCACTGCGAGCTTACCCCAGTAGGTCATTACTCTGCATGACTGCTTGGCCACGGGAGTTAATAAAACGAAGTAGTTTTAGTAAAACAACGCAAGTTTTAGATCAGCCAATGACAGAACGGTGGGGAAGCTTACTTTTACGTCGAGTGCAACTTCAGTTTAGGTTAAACTTTGGATGGTTTTAGGAGCTAAAACAACGAGCAAAATATGTGAAAAGCACAATAATACTGGAGGATCTTAACCTGCTCGGATGGGATGAGTGAGGGCGAAGAATCGATCGATATATTTGGCGAATCAGTACAAAAGTTCAAATCATGGGTGAAAAGACAATACTTAACGTTTGTTATTCATTAATATACCACGCGAATCCGATCTACATGTAGTAACTTAGTCGAATTTGTAGCCTGGCAAGGCATCCTTGAGCCCAAGCGAGCACACTTGGGCATCGTAGGATTCGGTGTGGGTGGCCATCTGGGCAATGGAGCAGCATGAGCAGCAGAACGTGAAGAATCAGTCTTCCACAAACGTGCCGGGGATGTCGAATGCTTTTCGCACTCGCATACGGATCACGACGAATGCGGCAATGAGCAGCACTGGAGCACCATGGTGATGTAAAAGTACGTGAAACTGATGCCGATGGTGTATCGGGTCATGGTGGGGCTGGCGGTCACCTGGAGCAAGTACATGAGCAAGTAGACCGCGTAGACTACGCCGAACGCGCCAATACGGTTGTGTACGAGTACATGCCGATGCGGTGCAGAGTCTGCGCGAGGGACACGCACGGACAGCACGACGCGAGGAGGCAGTTGGGCACGAAATCCGTGAAGCATCCAAAGATGTCGGCCTTCCACTTGCCCACGACCACGCCGTGCTGGTCGAAGGTGCTGCCAGTCATGGGGACAGCGGCGACGTCCACAGCCGCAGGTGCTTTATCGGCAGCGATAAAGTCCGTAGTTGCGTGGGTCTTGGTGGGGGTTGTGCTCATGGTGTCGTAAAATGACGAATGGACTGATTGAATCTCCCTCAGCTGCTGCATACGTATGTACGTACTGTAGGGTAGTTAGTTCATTCACATCAGGTTCGATGCGGTTTCAAATACGGGATACAATTGGGCAGTTGAATTTTCATGGAGCATGTGCAGAACGAAATGGCCACAACGTTACCGTCACTGTCGTTCAATCGTACGGCAGTAGTGGAACCTAACTACAGTATAGCCCCCAAAATCTGAGCTGACCTAGCTATGCTGTGCCCCACTCAGCTACTAGGGCATGACTACGCCGCCGTAGTTCAAGCGCCTTTTCGACGCTCTTGAATGAATGTGCGAAGATCCGAGGACGTGAGTCTCATATATGAGTAGAAAAAAGCTTGTCGGAACAAGCTCGAACAAGGATAGGTCAAGCGTCGTTCGGTTGACATTGAAGCATTCCCTCGCTGCACAGTAGTACTGTTTTATCGTAAACAATTTTACAAGTGGTAGCCCTGTAACCTCAGATCCCCAGACCCCTTGTGCTTCGGTACACGATGCTATTCCCGGGTTAAGTTGCATCACCAGTGGTTAGCTATCGCTAACCACTGAGATGCACTTAACCCCTAGCTGAAGTGCGTTGTGTTGTGATTATACTTGATTTGACTATGTGCATGGAAGAACTTGGGTTTTGTATGCCAGCAGGCCCAAATCATTACGCAATATATAAATAGCAGTACTACTGTTGCAAACGAGGGAATTGGTCGTTTAACATTGTACGCCAACCATCCATCATCCAAACGAATAATGGTGTACTGTACAACATTGAAGTTGATTCTGTTGTGGGCGTTCCAACTCATGGTGACAAAATTACAATTATTATGTCTGAATGTTTGCCTCAACCTGGTCGTTGTATTGTACGATTGTGGAGCATTGGACGATGCAGCGTCGTTAGGAGGACGCTGGTCCACTTCCACTTCGTCATCGACAACATCCACGGCGACCGCAGTGGGGTTGAAAGCGTGGCTACAATGGACATCTGTGGTCGAATTATGTACTGCTTCATACACAAGAGCGTCCGAGCTGTCGTTGACGGACAGAGCCAGTCAGCGCGACGGTGGCCTCAATATATTCCTACATCCATGCATCCCATCGATGGTTTGATCTTGGCAGCGGCAGAGCCACCAGACATTGAGCTACATGGGGTGACATTCCACATGCGTGATATATTGTACCCCTCCATATAAGAGGTGTAGCGGGATCTTGAAAGCCCATTTGCCAAGGCACTGCTGCATTATCAGTTGTTCTTATGGAGAAGCGCCGAGTAGCTAAATCTATAATGGAAAATTGCTGAAAGCATCAAAGCAAGAAACCAATTTTAAACGTTAAGTACTGAACTTCTGGTGAAATCGAGTGTATATTCCACCAGCCGCTTGAGGATACTGTGACTCTGTCCTCAAGTGGGCAGTACAGTATTTATGATCACACACTCATGATGCATAACATACCGAGGGATGTGTCGAGTATTCAGGCACTTTATAATAAGGACAGCTGAAAGACGTACGATGTGGGGCGTATATCAACGACACATCGTGAATGTATGGCGTGACCATGAGTCGAACGATTGCAGTGTTAACACTGTTAGTCAACCCTGCCCCGACGATTCGATGCCAGGTGCATACCTATGAGAACCTTTTGTAGTGGGCGACTCGTATACGACGTTGACCCGTAAGTACTGTATATTTCCTTTCGCCTAAACCCGCCCCCCACACGATGCAAATGGGCGTGAACCGAATGGGATCCGAAATACTATTCCTTTCACCTGTGGCCAATGGCGGGTTTAGCGAGGTTGCACTTGGCGTGGTTTCTCGTCGACGTTGAACGACTCAGCTTTGCCTCCGTTGGACATGGTGGAAGCAATTTGTCTAGTTGCTGCGAAGTCAGCGATTGGATTTGTCTCACGCATGGTTAGGGCTCATTCGTGGCTACAACCTCATTTGTCTTGTCAACACTGTCAGTCCACCCAGGACATACGAGGTAGAGCGGCCGTCATTGAGAGTGTATGGCGACAGTTCGTGGAAGGCATTTATACATCTAGTGCGATTATAGTATTTCTCCAACGACGACTCCTGGTACTACCAAACTGAATCGCCAAGACACATCGTATATTTTGTTAAGCGTATCGAATCTAAAATCTGAACAACTTGTAATTTGACGTACGGTCCACGAATCTAGCGTTCTCATAGCGATGGTCACATGGAATGCTAGCATGGTCATTTATAAACATGCTCATGTTTACTGGTACACTACAAGTCCGAGCGGAAGGCAGGCAGCTTGATGAACGTCGATGACCAGACGGGAGGATAGTACAATATCAACGAGTTACTGATGTACACTTTCAAGAGCGCCGTGGCGACTGGTTGAACGTAACGGCAGAGTAACTGTCAGGGCCAGGAACAATGTTTATGAGGATTGGTGGAAATTGTTGTGATCGTGGATTTGCTGGATTATTGACCTTGTAGCCAATCATCAATCGACTCAAGACTCGTTTCCAACTGCACCTTGCATTTAAGAAAATCTATCATGTTCTATACTTCGAAGTAGCAACTTTCATACTGGCAGTCGAGCCTCCCTCGAGTAGTCTTTATGTAAGTCCCTCGTGTATCTCCATCGACTGCCACGACGACAAATATATGGACGACTAGTGTTGATCTACTGTACATGTACTATAGTACTCTCCATTGTACAGTACAAGGATACCATTACAGAGGTTCGCACAGATCAATTTCCAAGCGGATTAGAGTTTCGTACAGGAATTTGGCAACTGCACTGGTACTAGCACCAATACTGTACTAGTATAAAGCAACAAGGTGTTGAGATGTACATTTAGATGCAATGAACTTCATTATTGGCACTGAGGGCGAGGAATGTGGAAGGAAAACAACGAAGAAATGCAGCCTGTTGTTGATCTTCAAGAGCGAGTGCAGGTCTGTAGAAGCGGCTCGGAATTGCTCTGATTGGACGTCATTCAGATTGAAACGTTTTGATTGGATAGAATACGTGGCGGATTGTTGGAAGTTTAGGTTCAGAATTGTAATGAAATTCAACAGGAGGGATGACATGTCCTTGCACGACAGACAGCCTCTCAACATCAACGCATATATACTACGTAGTAATAGTTTTGGTAAGATACATCGAGGTAGTTTACAAGGATGGCAATCCTCTTCAATCATACCGGTACACGAGCAAGAATACAAATGAAAATGACTTGGTTTTTGAACGCTGTTTTGAGCTATATGTGTTGTAGGGATATCGTTTGGTCTGGTAATGGTATAAATGCAACAACCAGCGATTGTTATTTCGTAGGTGTTATATGACTCGGTGGTATAAATGCACAGTATACTGGTATAAGTACTTATTTGACCATTTCTTTGACCAGTATTCACTTCAAAATATGTGCTTCCGCCCACTATCGGAATGTCATCCGTCCTGACTTTGCCATTTTGGCTATATCGGCGTTAGTTGCTGTGAATCGTCACGCCTTTGCACTGCAGGAAACAGCGTCCCATCCAAAACTCGCCCTTCCATATCATTGTTCAATTTTATCCAACACCCCCAGCCATCAATTTACCACCATGAGCTCTTCCCCCAGCC
>NW_009798356.1:60681-64324 GCF_000520075.1 Aphanomyces astaci | reverse complement strand
CAACTTGCAGAAGGAGATATACAGCGGTCACAAACGTGTGCACTGTCTGAATTATCAAGCAGTTACTGTTCCGGACGGACTGTGTGCCCACTTCTTTGGACCCATCGAGGGCCGCCGACACGATACGACCATGCTTCGCGAGAGTAGGCTATTGGGCTACTTAGCAAACCATCCCGAGGTGTTTTCGAGGAAAGTCATCTATGGCGATCCAGCGTACGGGGTGTCCGAGCACATGCTGTCCGGGTTCAAAGGCAATGGTCTCAGTACCATGCAACGAGATTTCAACAAGTGGATGAGTCGGGTACGCCAGTCTGTCGAATGGAACTTTAAAGTGATGAAGACCCTGTGGTCTTTTATTACTTTTAAGACTCTGTCAAAGATTAGGTTGTCTCCAGTAGCTAGAGTTGTTTCGGTTGCAATGCTTCTGACCAATTGCCAGTGTTGCTACTTTGGTGGAAACCAAATTAGTAAGTTCTTCGACCTCGAGCCACCAACTCTAGAATCCTCCTTGGATACATTGGAAGTAGTAGTTGTCTAACAAATACAAATTACTCAATCAAATGACTTGATTCAAACATTTATTGAGATTGACCGAGTGTCGACAGTAATTTCATCATCATTTCATGTTGCACTCGCAACTGCTCGTGCTGAAATCGAAGTTGTTCTGCACGCAGCTCTCGCTCGCATCGACGATCCTCGAATTCCTTTTCACGAATAATTTCGCGCTCCTTCAGGTCGCTGTCGTACACACGCATACGGAACTCGAGGTCGGCTTTGCTGTCGTCGTGCATCATCTTCATCATCTTCGTCATGGCGCTCCCACCTCCCGACCGTGCCTCGCCATCGTCCTGTCCCGCCTTTTTACGCTTTCCCAGCGATTTCATGGCCTCGTCGCGGATTGTCGCGGCCATGGCATCCACCCGGTCTGCTTCCTGCTGCACTTCCTCCAGTCGCACCTTCTCTTCGTTTTTCCAGTCGTCAAACGCAGACAATAAGTCGTCCAGGAGCTGGAACTTCTCACCGTAACCCTCGTCGGTGCCAGACGCGCGCTTTCCTTCTTCGTCTTTGTGTCGGTGTCCTTCGAGGAGCAGAGTGAAGCGGTTTTGGGCTCTCTTGCCATCGAAGCCCGGGCGGTCGAATCCGTCTTGGCTTTGAACGGCTTCTGCTACAGCAGACCAGCGCACCATGACCTGTCCACGTTTGGCCATGAAGGGCAGGCGTCCATTGATCTCACGGAGAAGAAGGATGTCATCGTCCTCCGTGAAACGGCGCGCTCTTCGTCGGTGTGGACATGGTGGCAGGTGGCTCGTGCAAATGAATGGTGTAGTGGCGTGGCGTTTATCCCTACACAGAGACAATTCCCGTGCAAAAGCATAAAGTATGGTGAGTTTTACTATTTGATCCCAGAGGTAAGTTCTTGTTTTGTCAAACACGTGGAATTGAAGTGCCGGGGGAGTGGCCGGACGGTTTGCAAAATCTCTCTAATATGAGCAATAGAGAGTTGCGTGACCCGTTGTGCATACTAGTATATTGAAAAATCGCTGAGCCTTTCCCCCGTGTATGCACGCATGCACAGCATGATGTATACTGTTTGGTCGGCCAGCTTAACTATCGAAAAAAGTTCTGACGGGGTTTCGTCGATAATAAAAGGTACTTTTCTCCCGAATCACAGAGTCATCAAGTATGCTGGATAATATTAAGCCCTATTTTCAAATAGGGGTCAATATACTTTACACCAAGATAATTAATATATTTGGTCAAAAATTGAATAGTCAAAATATGCCTTTGAGGGACAATTCAAAGGTGTAAATTATCTGAACCAAACGCGAATGACTATCGTAGGTACAGTACTCACTGGCAGGTGTAACCTACACCTCTCCTCATTATACCGAACTTTTCTACGACGTTCCCGCAGATACTCTCGACTACAGTACATAATTCGATTGTATTTTACACATAATTCGATTGTATTTTACACGAATGCGTTGGGCGATCAATATTTTCCCGGAAACCGTGGGTGTTGGAGCACTTAGCACTTTGAATTTGACTCATATTTTACCAAAAACTGGGTTAACGGGATTTTCTCAATGCAACACTAACGGGGGGATCAAGTCGCGAAATCGACCTAATGGGTTCAAGTCGCTACGCGAAATCGATTTGCAACAGTGGCAAATTCGCATTGGAGACCACAATGACCATGAGTCGCCAGTGGTTAACTAAGCTTATCGCTAACCCCCGGCAATGCCTGGAGAATGAAAATTACACTTCGAAGCATGTAACTTCCAGGGTTCCGAGCTTACTGGCTCTTGGTGGGACACGTCGTTGTGTAAATCCTATTCAATACTAGTACACATCTGGATTGTACTTGCTTGTTATTGAAGTAGTTGGTTCGAGTAACTATAGCGGTGTTTTATGCGTGAAGCGTCATTCATAATCCTGCTAGCATACTAGCAAAGCGGCGTGTCAATTCCTTAACTCAAGTGTACCCATTTATGGTCACTTGCGTAAAACCTTCAAGTTCAAAGATTATTTGTGGCTTGAAGCCACTCTTGATGGCTGCAAATTAGCCGGGGCGAAAATCTGACCTGAACCCCTCCTCAAATCACGAAAACGAGGACATGTGGGACATCATCCACCTAGAAGAGAAGTGGTTCAACGCCGACAAGGTCCGGCACAAAGTGAACTTAGACCGGAGAACAAATGATCCGCTCCGCGTGCAAGCTCATTATACCAAGGTTATGTTTCTTGAGGGACATTTCACGACCACGCTTCGATGAAAGTCTGGATTCCCGTTTTTACCTTGTCGTGCACATTGGGGCGCGGCGCCCCGACTGGCCAACACCTTGACAAACCCGGCTGCAACGGACCCAGGCCACAGGCAGCTCGCCGCGGCCAACCAGAAAAGTTATGTCGGCGGAGAGCCTTCGTGTAGCTACTTACATGCAGGAGCATCCCGACGACGCAGCGGAAATACGGGATGAGCTCAAGTTTTGGAACGAAGTCATGGACGACCAAGTCCCCATGACCAAGGAACGGGCCGAGGCAACGTTGCCATTTCTAACGGCTCTCGAATGCTGTCCGCTGTTTACCAACACGAGCCCAATCATGTTATGTCCTCCGGGGCTGGATCCCCTCGATGTACGCTCATTTCTTACGGCCGAATCATCCTCCCATCTTCACGCGGACCAGGCCTCGGACGAACACAGGCCTGGCCAACCAGCCAACCTGGGTCGACCGGACCTGAATCCTTCCTTCTCATTGATTGGCCCAACCGTGTCCACCTTTCAATTCACTCGTGTTCCCCATCCGTCACTGGCTGCTGTCGCCCACTGACACTGCTTGGACACCTCCGATAAAACCGTCGCCGACTCCAACGGACGATGATGCAAACAAAAGCATACCGATGTGTCCGACCACAGCACCCAAGCCAAACCCACTGGTAGCACGGCACAACCGGTTCACGAACCGGAATACCGCCGACATGACGGCGCATACTGCCATCCAGCCCAAACCCCACCTGTTCCCAATCCGTCACTGGCTGCCGTCACCCAACGACACGGCATGGACATCCCGGCCGAACATGACACCGCCGAAACCGTCGCCGACACCGACGGATGTCCACACGGACTACAGCAAACCAATG
>NW_009798356.1:55217-60581 GCF_000520075.1 Aphanomyces astaci | reverse complement strand
TCGGAAATGACCAATGGGAGCTCGGTTGGCTCGGCGAGATTCGATTGAACGGGGTCGAGAAATTCATACCGAATCTCCAATTCTACTATAGGTATTAATATTACTATACCACACCATTTCCCGATCAAGTTGGACTTTTTTTCCAATCAATGCGGTTTGAATACATAATACTCGCCAAATACTAATTCCTCGTCCGCAACTACCAAGTGCAGCATAAGGATTACTTCACACGAATGGATTTATTCGTAACGTTAGAATGCCATTTGAATACCATATTTCCCTTATCTCCCTATCTCACCCATCCTCCAGAGAGCATCCGGTAGAGCATACATGAAATAAACTATAGCACCAGAACCTTGATTGGATCAAAAACCACATTGATCCAATTTTTTAGCTTTCCGATACTTGTCAAAATATAGTAATCAATCAGCATTCATATACGAATTGCAACATGGATCTCAGAACCCTGTGTTGTGAAGTATATGCTGGCGCAATATCGTACTTCAAACTTCTGTACTTGCGTATTTATCGTCCTTTCTACAAGCGTATTCAGGATCTACAAGTGGTATTCGCCAAAACTGGATTACATCTAGTAAATTTAACGTTAGTTCGAAATTATCTGTAGTAAGTACTAGCACGTTTGAATATTGACTTCATTGAGAAATTATACTAACTTACGTAAATATGCATGATTGATATCGACATCGCAACTATCCGGATAAGTGAGCAAGCGGTCAAGCATTTTGTGCGGCGTTTTGATAATCACGCCCCAGCACTACAACGCAAGTGCCGAAGCAGCTGCTCGCGCTCATCGTTCTCCTCGTCTATTCCAGACGCGCGAAGGGCAGCAAGGGTTTGGTTCTTGAACAGAAGATTATAAGTCGTCATAGCGTTTTCATACTCTGTTGACCTTTATGGTTTGGCCATAGATGCGTAGGACATGCTCTGTGACCTCTGTCCAGCTCTTCTTGACCTCGCCATGGGGCGCTTCAAACGGCCTAACATGAATGACTTACTTAGGAAGCTCGACGTCGGTGAACCCCTTAAAGCGGAATGCTGTCTTACGCTTCAGCACGGACTCGGACATTTTGTCCTTTACCACATCGTTGTCGTCCATACTGTACTCCAAGAATGTCACAATGAAATTTCAGTTCTCTGTGAGGTTTTATGACAGTGATTTTTCTCGAACAAATTTGCCTGTGGATGGCACATATTTGTTCACAGTGATTTTTCGAAAAAGAATTATTTATAGCAAAATCACTCTAGTATATATTTTGACAAGTATCGGAAAGCTAAAAAATTGGATCAATGTGGTTTTTGATCCAATCAAGGTTCTGGTGCTATAGTTTATTTCATGTATGCTCTACCGGATGCTCTCTGGAGGATGGGTGAGATAGGGAGATAAGGGAAATATGGTATTCAAATGGCATTCTAACGTTACGAATAAATCCATTCGTGTGAAGTAATCCTTATGCTGCACTTGGTAGTTGCGGACGAGGAATTAGTATTTGGCGAGTATTATGTATTCAAACCGCATTGATTGGAAAAAAAGTCCAACTTGATCGGGAAATGGTGTGGTATAGTAATATTTATACCTATAGTAGAATTGGAGATTCGGTATGAATTTCTCGACCCCGTTCAATCGAATCTCGCCGAGCCAACCGAGCTCCCATTGGTCATTTCCGAAACTAAGTTTACTGTCACTGATAGGCTTAATATCATTTTGGATTTAGACAAGAATGGGCGAGATAGATAGTAGCCAATCAGATGACTCCGCCCCGTTTGTGCTCCGTTGGATGAACCATGGAAAATGGGAAATTTGAAGAAAATCGACTATACTTATTTGACTTTGCTTTTACGCTTCCATTTATTGACCCATAGTCACGTCAAAATATGCGTTTCTTGACAACCAAACACTTTTGAAATGTCATCCGTCCTGCCCTATGTCGGCGTTTCGAGTGGACACTTGCTCAGAATGCAACTGCCACGCCTTTGCACTGCGGGAAAAAGCGTCCCATCCAAAACTCGCCCTTCCATATCATTGTTCAATTTTATCCAACACCCCCAGCCATCAATTTACCACCATGAGCTCTTCCCCCAGCCATCCGACCACCACCACGAGCACTACCCCCCGTGAAACCCCCGGAAGCCCCGCCAACAATTACGTTGCCACAGTTGACAAGTCTGTTGACGACCATGTCCCCACTGCCGTCCAAATCGACGTGGCATCGGTCCCTTTGGGGGCCACCGTAGATGACAACGGACTCGTGATCGGCAAGTGGAAGTCCGACATCTTTGGATGCTTCAACGACCTTGTGCCCAACTGCTTGCTGGCCACGTTCTGTCCGTGTGTGTCTCTTGCTCAAACGTTGCACCGCATCGGCATGTACACGTTCAACACAGTGTTGATCGTGTTTGCCGGTATGTACCTGCTGTACCTGGTGTTTTACATCCTCCAATGCTCCGCGTCCTCGAGCATTTCCTTCAACAGCATGGGGTACCCCGTCGTGAGTGCCGCCGCGACCTTTTGGTGGTACATCGCCCTCGCCCTTCAGATCGCCGCCTTCGTCCTCTTCATGGTCATCCGCATGCGGGTGCGCAAGGCGTTCCAAATCCCCGGCACGCCCCTGGAAGACTGTGCGTGCTCGTTCTTCTGTTCGTGCTGCGTGCTAGCTCAAATGGCCTCCCACACCGAATCGTTTACCCCCAACCAATGCACGTTCAGCCCCAAGGATACGTTGCCAGGCTATGAATTTTAAGTTGTGTTCAAACGCAGGGCCACCGTAACCAGGTTGACGACGAAGTTGCGAGTCCTTCAATGTGTAATAAGTATGGACTAGTACATTTCAACCACTATAGTTATTTTTTGAATGCCACAATTACAGAGGAAGTTTAGGTAAAACGTCTATTTTCTGAATTGATTTTGAGTACATTTTGACCTATTTTCGTCATAGGAAGTATTTAGATTTTCTTTGACTAACCACGTCCAAGATGGCATCCAAACCCGCCCACTATACACAGAACATGTCGGTGGCCACGAACATTCTAACCTTCCGTACAGTTTTGTAGGGTCTATTAGTATTGGTGGTAGCATCGTGGGAGAATCTGCTTGTATTATTTCAATGAACAGGATGCTCAAGATATGGTAACTATATTTGTCATGATTTATAAAATGTGCCAACGTTCATCACGTACAGTACCACTGTACAGGCTATATTATTACATGCGTGATATTATCGTAGCCAATAATACGATTACAATGTCGAAATATTTAGTGGTAGATATTGAAACCGTTCAGGAATTATTGTAGCAAGCATTCAGAAAATCGATTTTGGTCCTAGGGGAGTTAACCATATTGTACCCATATTTGGGCTTAAGCGTGATATTACTGTTATTAATAGCCAAAATCATATGACCCTATGTAAACTATACTTCTACTGTACAGTATCATGTTATATACAATGTTTAGTGTAAACTACCGGTTGTACTGTATATGGTGCCGCTGAATCAGGCACGGCACGAAATTCAACAAAGCGTGATTTAATTGGCTTAGGCGCTTCTTTAACTTCATTATCTCAAGAGATCAGATTTTTGCTTGCGGCTCCGGTTTTGAATGGATTTGACAATAACGTTTCCACCTTCCGTATTTCCAGTGAGACGACTTTTCCAAGGAGATCTGGGAACTGGTCAAAAACTCCTCATGACACGAAGTTATTAAGGCCAAAATCGAGGCCGTCATGGTTGGCGAAAGCAAAATCTGAAGTTTCTTCGCACTCATCCAACTTATTGGAGAGTGACATTATTGACTGTTGTACAGTTCTCCAAGTACTACTACCGGTAGTACTAGTACAGCAACTGTACGCGCACACTGCAAGTGCGGTGCTTCTATTCAGAAAATTAGCGCCACATTGAGAACAGAACAGTTCCGGATCACATTGTGGAGGAAATATGTGCATGTTCTGTACTACTTACTACTACCTTGTATTCTCTGCCAGAGTAGTACAATAGAAAATGGACAACCTTCGATGACTCATTTACTGAGCTGTGTGATACTTAGAGCAGTACTAGTATTGCTCTAAGTATCACACAGCCTACGCATACTACTATTATAGTACAAGATAGTGATTTACTGACTCATACCCACATGTACGCGCCGCTTGAAATAACGTTACGACGAATTTGGCATGTTCGAAGTTGTCTTTCTCTAAAGTTGTTGAGTCAGGCGACATGCAATTATGTGTTCTTGGTAACGTTAGTATTGGTTGCTAATAGAAAGATTTTGCAACTCATCCCTTCACTGCCACGCCACTAGAATATGCCAAAATCGGCTTTTTTGCTTCAGTGTACTGACCAGTCAAATTTTGGTTTTGCAGACCAGTCACTACACTTATCCGGTTATTGTACGGATTCACACCTGCATCGTCCCGCAGCTCAGTGTTCAAACATGGTACTCGCACAGAAGGACCTCGCCCTCCTGCTTGCCCACGCCAAAACCAAGCGACAACGGCGCTTCGTTTCCGCAGTCATTGCAGCGCAAGCTGTGGAACGACCACTCATCCCGGACGTGCGTTTTGACCTCAACGCCATGTCCGATGCCAATGCCCTCCTCGAGTTTCGCTTTGACGTCGCTGGGGTTCAACAGTTGGGTTTCCTCTTGGGCTTGCCGGCCGTGGTGATCACGACTGCACGGAATCGAGTGCTGCGCGACGAGGCCATCTGCATCCTGCTTTCACGCATGGCGTTCCCGACTCGTCTGTTCGACATGGCCAGGACTTTCGGCCGCTCCCGCCCAGTGCTCTGCGATGTGTTTTTGCATGTGCTAAACGAAATATACGACCGTTGGAACCACCTGTTGTACTTCAACTACAAGCTCCTTCAACGCAACGTCGATCGCTACTGTGCTGCAATCCATCGAAAAGGTTCGCCGTGTGCCAGCGTCTTTGGATTTATCGATGGCACAAAGATTCAAACCTGCCGAATTTCCACTGTCAACGACGGCATCAACTTGCAGAAGGAGATATACAGCGGTCACAAACGTGTGCACTGTCTGAATTATCAAGCAGTTACTGTTCCGGACGGACTGTGTGCCCACTTCTTTGGACCCATCGAGGGCCGCCGACACGATACGACCATGCTTCGCGAGAGTAGGCTATTGGGCTACTTAGCAAACCATCCCGAGGTGTTTTCGAGGAAAGTCATCTATGGCGATCCAGCGTACGGGGTGTCCGAGCACATGCTGTCCGGGTTCAAAGGCAATGGTCTCAGTACCATGCAACGAGATTTCAACAAGTGGATGAGTCGGGTACGCCAGTCTGTCGAATGGAACTTTAAAGTGATGAAGACCCTGTGGTCTTTTATTACTTT
>NW_009798356.1:0-51864 GCF_000520075.1 Aphanomyces astaci | reverse complement strand
GCAAACAAAAGCATACCGATGTGTCCGACCACAGCACCCAAGCCAAACCCACTGGTAGCACGGCACAACCGGTTCACGAACCGGAATACCGCCGACATGACGGCGCATACTGCCATCCAGCCCAAACCCCACCTGTTCCCAATCCGTCACTGGCTGCCGTCACCCAACGACACGGCATGGACATCCCGGCCGAACATGACACCGCCGAAACCGTCGCCGACACCGACGGATGTCCACACGGACTACAGCAAACCAATGTGTCCGCCCGCAGCGCACTTGACCGACCCACCGTACAACCGATTCACCGGCTTCAACACCACCGATACGACGCCGCATGCTGCCATCCAGCCCAAACCCCACCTGTTCCCAACCCGTCACTGGCTGCCGCCACCGAACGACACGGCATGGACACCCCGGCCGAACATGACACCGCCGAAACCGTCGCCGACACCGACGGATGTCCACACGGACTACAGCAAACCACTGTGTCCGCCCGCAGCGCACTTGACCGACCCACCGTACAACCGATTCACCGGCTTCAACACCACCGATACGACGCCGCATGCTGCCATCCAGCCCAAACCCCACCTGTTCCCAACCCGTCACTGGCTGCCGCCACCGAACGACACGGCATGGACACCCCGGCCGAACATGACACCGCCGAAACCGTCGCCGACACCGACGGATGTCAAGACGGATTACAGCAAACCGCTGTGTCCCACCATCTCGCACTTGACCGACCCACCGTACAACCGATTCACCGCCCTCAACAACACCGCCATGACACCGCATGCTGCCATCCAGCCCAAACCCCACCTGTTTCCAAAACTCATCACCCAACGACACGGCATGGACACCCCGGCCGAACATGACATCGCCGAAACCGTCGCCGATATCGACGGATGTCAAAACGGATTACAGCAAACCGCTGTGTCCCACCATCTTGGACTTGCCCGGTGCACGCGTGCCAGTTCCATATTCCATACACGCTATCCCGAATATCGACCGAGGGCATGGCATGGCTTAGAAGCTCGCTATTTATAACCATGTCGTCGGCCTTACGCTTAAGCCACTGACAGCTCACTGCAACCACCACCCGCTCAGCACGAGCCGTTCCCCAACACCGAGTGGCCTACTCCAGCTCGATGACATTACCGCTGTCAGCGCCCACAACAAGCTCCGTCCTATACATCTTGTAGGGCCGCGACGGCCTCCATGCAAACCTATCTACCGCATTAGGCGTCAGTAGCCCGCTGAGGCTAACCTGACGAAACCAGAACAGCGAACCCGTAGGCTTTGACAAGTCCCAATGCACACCGCACACTAACGATGGCCCGACAGACTGAAGCCGCTGCACGAACCACCCCGGTGTGAACGTGCACAAGCTCCATCCGCTAGATTAGTCGCGCGCGCTCGGGCGATAGCGAGCTTGAAAATACCGCGTAATTTCAATTTCAATGAAAGTCTGGCTCATGAAAGTTTGGCACGTGACCGGTTGTCCAGTCCTCACCTGCTTCTCGAAACTGTCATGCTGCCACAATGGTAATTTCGCTTGTCCACGTCAATGGTGAAGTGTACCAAGGACTTTGTCATCAACAAGGTAGTACCCGCGATCAGAGCATCTCCACCGGAACACGGATTTTGACCCTGGATCTGAGTCCTTTTCAGTGTCATAGTCTGCACTGAATTCAATAAATTTGAGTGTGAAGGATATTCGTTCGCATCGTGACACTGACCTTTGAACCGCAATTCTGCAAAATTAATACTAGTACAGTAGAAATAGATAAGATATGCATGGTAATTTCGAAGTCCACCCAATGCGCTCGAATACTGTAGCCGACTCATGCAGTCGTGGAATCAAAGGATGCATTCGTCCGACGAGGAAATCGACGTCATCATAAGTACGGCAGTCCAAGAAGCCGTCCGCCAAGCCGCAGTTGAGCACTCACGATCATGGAGCGGGTCTCGTCGCGGTCGCCAACCAAACTTGGATCGTAACCGGGCTGGTGGGCACCAGCAGATTGTCGACGACTAATTTGGAGAGAACGGTAAACCAACGAGCTTAAAAAATAATATAGGTATGTCGCCATTACAGGAGTGCACTGCGTCGATGCGTATGCTGGCCTATTGTGTCTGCGCTTACTCGATGCACCATCGTCGCCTTGGTGAATCGACAGCCATCGACTCAATGAAGCGCATTACAAGGGCTATCGCGTCACAGTTACTACCCTTGATTCGATCCTCAGACACTGCTACCCATGTCTTGGAGAGTACTGTAACTCGGTCTCCATGGCGTTCATCGATAACGACATCGTCGTCCAGCAATCGAAAAGTATTTCGTGTTGACTAGTTTGTATACCATACAAATTTCTTGTTATTAGATTAATTCGGCGCAAAACCTCGACTCGGAGTTTTTAGTGAAAACTCCGTGTGGAATGGTCAAGATTCAGGCCCTGGGTTCTCAGTTTCAGTGTCGAACTCAGTGTTGGGGTGGGGGTAAATTCAGGGTCAAAATATCATCGACACTGAGTAATATTCAGTTTCAGGGTCAAATTCCGTGTACGGTGGAGATGCTCTCACCGCCAAGTTTCCAAGTACAAACAAGTATGTTGTGTTCCAACAGGACAATGCTAACGTTACCCCTGATTGTTCCATTTCGAACGTCAGTCTTACTTAAAATGAAAATGCACCGGAACAGATACTAGGTAGGTACAGTGTAACCGCATTGGAATTGGATCACAGTGGTACTTGCATATTTTTATACTTGGCCAAAAAAATATCAAAGGGATTCAGTCAATTGCATTTTAGCCAATAAGTGATCAACAAAATAGCGAAGTGCCATTCGTCATACCAGTATTCGACGACACGAGGAGCGGTTCCATAACATGTGGTTCTAGTGTCGGCCCTCGCGGAGGAATGTCTTAAAAATGATAATCCAAACTCAATTAATCGACGACACCACCTGGCACGCATGATTCAAAACTCAATTATAGCAAGCAATGATTGGCTGATGAGTATCACATGACATTCGCGTTCAAACTTTCTCATGATGCAACCAAAACGTGTGGCCAAACGGTTCTACCGACGCTGCACCATCCGCAGCATTCGCATGTATCTCCGACGCTTTGAGAGTTTGCCATTCAAGTCTATGTGTCGTAAAGAATGGCTGTGTGAAGAAAGGGTTCACACAGCAGCAGCAAAGCGTTTGAAACTTAGCGGGTCATCAATGTTTGGGGTATGCTCAATCATTGTGAGTGCGTTTGAAAAAGTCTTGCCAAATGTAGTTCAGTTGTAACTAACAGGAAGTAATGTAGGTATTTGTTGGTGTTTGTGTGCTGTTGTATGCGACGTGGTTTTTAGCAATGTCAATTGGTTACAATTTGGCCAATCCGAGACTGTTAATTGTGTACTGTATTGTATTTTAATAAATCTGTCGAAATTTTTATAACACCCACGTTTTGACTCACGTCCATTTTATATGAAAATTTGTATGTGGTTGTTGTACCACTGTCATCCAATTCCAGTGCAGTTACCTGTACTACAGTACAGTTAGAGCATCTGCACCGGTACCAGCAGTTCTCAGATCCCAATAATTTTATTGGCCGATTTACTGGAATTCCAAAAAAAACGTTCGCACCGGTACCAATAGCCAGTAAAAGAGTTACTGGACTCCACTACTCCAACAAATATTCCAGTAAATTTGTTGGAATTTTTGTTGGAGTACTGGACTCCAGTAAGTCAACTGGCCAATCATAATCATCTGTGAACTCGATCGATTGCGTGGCTTTGTTCCATTCATCTGTGACTCGATTGATTGGTGGCTTTGGTATTCCAAGCTCCTTGGTGACTCCGCCGTCGTATCCACCGCAAAGGTCTGGTCCGCGTCGCTTTCCACAACATGTGGTACCTTTGGATCCGCCGCGAGGTCATCCACGAGACGACACGGCTGCGCCTGTACAACGGCTAAGTGCTCCAATACTATAGAACAGGTGATGGTCTCTGCATGCACAGGTAAGTCGATCCACCACGAAGTAAGTGCAAGTTGTTTTACTGACTGCGGTGCGAAACCAAAACGAGGCCAGTAAAATTTGGACTTAATGGCGCCAGTAACTCGCGTATCCGAACAAGTTATCCGGATAATGGGGTGAAATTTACTGGTGCCGGTGCAGATGCTCTTATGGTGCACGTCACCTATAAACCAATGTACGTAGTACCAACTTTTCACAAAATTTCAGTGGCCATTCCTGTGGCCAAATTCAAATGGCCCATGCAAAATACCGCAGGTTAAAAGTCTCTTTCTTGATCAAGTCATTCACTAAATATAAATCTGAGACGTAGAATTTCTTCACCTAAGTTCTCTCGATTCTACGTCTCTATTTGCTAAAATTTTCAGAAATGAAAACGAAAACTGTGAAAAGTTGGTAGTTTATTGGTGACGTGCACCATACCTCGAAATAGGTTTCACTGTTGGAAACGAAAAAACAACTGAAATATTCGAAAATGGAACTCACAGTCAAGCGAAACTCGGCCACATCAGCCGTTGTTGGCCTTATCTGATATGACACGCTGTCAAGCGAAACTCAGCCGTTGATGTGGCCGAGATTAAAACGATATCCTTGATATACAGTTTCATATATAGTCTACTTAATAAACTCTATGAATATTGAAGTTTGTGTAGGCATTGAATTAATTTAGAATTCGTATGTCTTCAAGAAGCCACATTTTGACTATTACTACTGTACTTCGAAGTAGTAATGGATACAGTAACCGTATCCGGATACGTATATGGGTGTCTCACTGGTAATACGGAAGACGGTACCGTAATGTGCAGCCGCATTTCGCCGTGGACACTTAGTCGATGACTAATTCCCCCACAGAAGGGATATAACCCCTGTTGACGACCTAAAACACCCCTGCTGTGGGGGAATTCCTTAGATAAGACAACGGCACATGCAATCCATCCACGCAATACTTTTACAAAGAAACTTGTAACCTGACCCCCGATGGGCACATTCTTCGAAGTATAATGTTACTCCCAGGGTTGAGTCCATCACCAGTAATTACCGGTAGCTATCGCTCGCTAACCACTGGAGTTGCCTAGCCTAGCTTATATGGTTGGTGTGGTTTTAGCGATGCATATTACTACTAGCATACTAGCATCTTATTTGTGCAAACATTGGGGTTTTGATTGGCTGTGTGAGTTGTCTAAAAATTCCCGACTACAGGATTGTTTTGGGCCTCCAGCAGGGGTTATACTCCTGTTGTGAGGGATTTAGTCATTTGTCGATGCATTGTGAACGCCGATTTTACTTTGATTTGAGTATGGCACACTGTTATGTCCAATTAGGGCGTCTTTACAATTTGGGGAGGGAGGTAAGTGTAACCAACGACCACTATTATCATGAGAATTATCAAGCACACCTCCTAGAGAGAATAATATCACCAAAAACTACATAATTACTAAAAGTTACTATGTAATACATGGTCAGTGGTAAAGTCAAGGTTCTGTTTGACATTATATGTACTTTGGAAGGAAGCACAAATAATCTCTATGGCTCGAGGCAAGTTTCATTTCTCACACAGTCAATACCGTAGCAATGCGTCGAAACTCTAATCTTCCGTTTTGTATGTCATGTCGTCCCTCCTGAATGAATCTAACATCTATCGCGTGTCTTATGCCTACGTTGCAAGTTACACCAAGCAGCACCTAGCACTATCAACCGTTTCTCGACCAGTGAAGGGCAGTCACTTTCAAATCATCTCCATCATGAGCTCCACCACTCCCAAGGACCAAGTCGCCTCCCCGTCAAACAAGGCTGACTACGTGGCTGACACGAATGCCGAGACTGCCCCCGTGGCCGTCGCCATCGACGCCGCCGATGTCGCCATGCAACCCGACCTTGGGGTCGACCACAACGGGCTCGTGGTAGGCCGCTGGAAGGCCGACATTTTCGCATGTTTCAACCAAGTCGTGCCCAACTGCTTGCTGCCGACGTTCTGCCCCTGCGTGTCCCTCGCGCAGACGTTGCACCGTGTCGGCATGTATACGTTCAACAACGTGTTGATCGTGTTCGCCGCCCTCTACGCCGCACACGTCGTCCTTTCCTTCATCCAGACGTCGTCCTCGTCGATTCTGTGGTCGTGGATTGGCCTAGCGCTTCAACTGGTGGCGTTCGTGATGGTCATGGTCGTTCGTCGGCGCATCCGCACTGCGTTCCAAATCCCTGGGTCTGACGTGGAAGACTGTGCGTGCTCGTTCTTCTGCTCATGCTGCGTGCTTGCCCAAATGGCCACCCAGACCGAATCGTACACCCCCAGCGAATGCACGTTCAGCCCCAAAGACACGTTGCCAGGCTACCGATTCGAATAAATCAAAATCCAGGAATAAAATAACTCAAGCGTTGGGTCGAAATCATGCTGACGTTGTCGGTACTATTGTGTTATTACCCGCTAGGACTTACTACACCATTTTTCGTTTAAGTTTTGTCAGGTTATTTCCGGTATATTTCGTCCGACGCACAACTATTCACGCCATGTGCGTTATGTTCGCCGAACAATCGATATATTTCGTCCAGACCCTACTTTGTTGGATTATATTTTCGACTAATGTCCGGTATATGTCACCCCCCACGTGGTATATTTCACATGTTGTTCAATATATTTCAAAAGATATTCCATCTATTTCGATTTTCGAAGTAAATCGCAGGTGGTGGATACTTGTCTAAATCATACCTAGTACTGCAGAATAGATATGAAGGATTGTGCTTTCGAGCTAAAATTGATATTTTCGGTAGATTCGACGAACGACGTCAAATCCACCTGAAATCGTCGAGCGTCATTTTTGTTGAACTAAATATACTTACTGTGACTCCTGTCCGCTACAACGTTGAACTCTTTGTGAAAAGGAAAGCTTGGCGATGCACAGGATACGCCTGTAATTTGATTGATCGAAAGTCTTTTTTTCGAAAATTTCATTGGCTACTTCGTTCCATCGATTACTGCGTCGATTTATCGACATAGATGGAACATCATTTGAAATATATTGAACAATGTTGTGAAATATACCGGCTGTGGGGTGACATACACCGGAGATCAGTCGAAATATAATGAAACGAATTTGGTTCTGGACGAAATATATTGAATGCTTGGCGAACAAAACGCACATGGCGTGAATCAATTGTGCGTTGGACGAAATATACCAGAAATAACCTGAACTTAAACGAAAAATGGTGTAAGGAGTACTGTTAATGTAAAAATAGCGATACATGTATCCTTCGTTTTGCGACCAACAGGGAATCATTATTGTAAAGGTGCCAATTACTGTAGTCATTTGAAAGAAAATGCACCAATCATACAAAATAGTAATCGTGGAGTGAACCTCTCAATAGTAATCGTGGAGTGAACCCTCAATTTCTATTCACAACGATTTACAAAAGGGAAGGCTAATAAATATACGACTTACATTTAAATTGTCATTCAAAATTATAGAGGTTCCGCGTGTAAAACGGTTTCCAAGGGCTCATCATAAGTTACCTAAAAACATCCTAGTACTGTACAGTCAGTACTCAAACTGTCAGTAAAGTTTTTGTCGACCACGTCCTCGAAACCCGCTTTCCCATGGCGTGAGGATATTTTCGCTTAACTAGTCCTAAAGGTAGAGAATTCCCTGGTGAACAACCCATACTGTAATAAAGAGTCGTTTGAAACCGTTATAGACGCGGAACCTCTATAATTTCGAGTGCCAAATTAAGTCGTATATTTTAACCTTCCTTTTTGTATGTAATTGTGAATAGAAATTCAGAGGTTCACTGTATGATTGGTGCATATTCAAATGACGATCTATTATTGGTGCATTTTCGTACGACCTAAATTGGCACTTTAAGTTACGCTTACTGTGAACTTGATTAACAATGTAAATTAACGGCACTTTGTATCCGGGCGTGCTGAGTGAGGATTATCCTCACGATTGTCGACAAAGTCTTAAAATTCCCTCACTTGTTATAATTCGAAAATTATGAAGCAGGACGGAGATATGCCCATTTTCCGAAATCAAATGAGAGTTGCATATCATAAATTGGCATTTTACGATATGTCTTCGTCGATTAAGGCAGCGTGAAATTAGACGTACTAACGTTATATTCACCATTTCACAGTTAGTCCGCGACTTCCTTCGCGGATGTCGGACAAGTAAAATTTTGAATACAATCGGCCCAATCATATCACTTCGCGATGTGTTTTGTGCTTGTATTTGAGATTCTTGGAAAGAAATATGAAATTCATTATGTTTAACGTAGAAAACCAATTTAAGGTGCTCGAACCATTTAATGGTGTACTTGAATCAGCCAATCAAATGTAGTCAAAATACTGGGAGATAACCTCCTTAATCTAATACACGAAGTGAATTTTGGCGCCTGACTTGTTTTGTTTTGTTTCTCAAAACTGTATAATTGCATTACCTGTCTAAAGTTAATATTTAACTTCTGAAATTACATAACCTAACCACACTCAAAATATGCAAATGGGTATACAAATATTAAGATAATAGTGTGCACCATTAACTGGTTCTCATGTTTTGAGTACATTTGCTTCGAAAATGATATTTATGCCTGTCAAATAGACTTTTGAAGCACGATTATTTGAATGTCCAAGGAATCAACTCCGCTTTGGCCTCATCCAGCACTTTTCGGAGTTTGAAATCTGATGCATCCATGCTGAGCTTCGTTCCCTGCACGGCAGCGTCTCGGAAAAAGTATTCTTAAATTGGTTTTCTACGTTACGTAGTTTTTTTCAGTGACCTCGATTCCGGCATTGAATTCACGTTTTCTCTTCGAGTAGTGGTCGAAATACCCTTCATATGTCGCATGAAATGCTCGCATAACACTATACAAGTATATTGTAAGCTTGAGTTCTAACAGTTACACTCCCATCCGAGCGGGTTAATATCCGCTAGCTCCAAAAGCAGCTAGTACGTGGCCGAGGCCATTAAGTGCCCGCTGAGAGATCTTATGTTAACTTTACAGCGTAATATCAATATCAATACACAACTATTTAATATGGTCAAATCAGATAGAGCTCATAAGTGTAAATAAGTGCTTCATTATAATGAAAAAATGAAAACTGTAACAACACATATTAATATATATAATAAAATACAGGTAGAATGCGATAGTCAAGTAAAGTTTCGGAATAACTCGTGATGTTATTTGACCAAATTAGTGTGCCGTGGGATCGTTCTATTATAATAACTTCTCATCAAATTTTAAAAGCCATTCTACAAACATCATACAATCCAGTCCAAACTTGTGCACATTATTAAAAAAATATCATGTATTTCCATACTCAAATGTTCGTTTACGTTACAGTTTTGGCGACCCTCACTAATCATCTTCCCATGAGCTCGCCATCACCCAGGAACAAAGCAGCGTCGCCTGTGAACAAGGCCGATTACATGGCTGAGAACATGGTTGAGTCTGTGCCGACAGCCGTGCCTGTTGATCCGTCCACGGTGCCGATGCATCCAGGTGTGGACCACAACGGGTTGGTCGTGGGTCGGTGGAAGGCCGACGTCTTCGGCTGCTTCACTGACTGTGTTCCCAACTGCTTGATGGCGTCGTGCTGCCCTTGTGTATCCCTAGCCCAAACCGTCCACCGCATCGGCATGTACACGTTTACCAACGCGTTGCTCGTGTTCGGCGCGCTCTACGTCGCGACCTCGGTGCTGTCGATCCTCCAGTCCTCGTCCATGAGCTCGACGGTCGTATACAACCGGTCGGGGTGGGTCGTGTACTCGACCACGTCGACCATTTGGTCGTGGATCTCGCTTTGCGTGCAAATTCTGTCGATTGTGCTCATCATGGTCATCCGCAAACGCTTCCGCATCACGTTCCAAATCCCAGGCTCGGACTGCGACGACTGCTGCTGCTCGTTCTTTTGCTCATGCTGTGTGATGGCTCAAATGGCCACACATGCCGAAGCGTACACCCCTCACGAGTGCACGTTTGGCCCCAAGGACACGCTGGCTGGGTACCAGTTTTAACCCCATCCATCTGAAGAGTTGACACTGTGCAGAAGCCAGTGTACTGTACTCCTGGTAGGTATATAATACGTTATATACCGTTGTCCGAGTGTCAATATGCGGAGTACTGTATCTTTCAATATCAAGTCAAGTTGCACTTCGGCACTAGTGGCCTTGTACGGATAATATCAACAACAAGCGGATTATGGTAGCCGAAGCCTCGCCGCGAGAATTGATTGGTCGGTCAGAAATTTCGTTTTGGTGATTGGCTAAATGTTTCTATCCATTATCCATGTCCGAGCCAATCAAATGTCGCAGCAGCGAGGGAGCAGTGAGGTCGGAAATTTGAAAGAAAATCACAATATGTACTACTACTAGTACAGTAGTACTATTTCGAAGTACTATTAACAGTACAGTACTGTAGCTAAGTACTGTACTGTATTCGGAGTACTTGTACATACCGTACTGATACTGTACTCCAGTTTAACGTCCAAAGATGGTGTACAACGCACTCACCTTCATGGCAAACCCTATCGTCGTGTTTTGAGTGTAGATTCAACCAAAGCTCATGGGGGGGTCTGCGACCAAGGTTGGTGCGTTGGCGATCTGTTAACAATGGCCGGTGATTTGCAGTGCAGAGATGAGCAATGCTGCATTGAATGCCACGGCTTTGTAGCCATCACGTACTTCAGGGCGCATTTTCCCGTGGGTCAAGTACAGCGCACTTGCTCCTTGCTAAAGCTTGGAATCTCAACGATCAAGGTTTGCGACAGAAGATAGGGTGGTTCAACTACAAAGCACCAATCAAACACCAGCGATCATTTAAGTCGCAAACATTCAGCCAATCAATTCACTGTATTCATATCCGTTGCCAATGGCCACTTGGATGCATCTAGGGAAGAATTCCCCACATGTCTCAGTGTATTGGTTGAAGTTTTGGTGATGTAGGATATTCCCTGTTTAACCATCACTCATAGTTCAACTAGAATATATTACAATAGGTATTACATACATTCCAACCCTCCCATCCAAATCCTCCCAATAAAATGATTTCATGGGATCGGATCTGATATTGACGTCGTGTCGCATAACTATAACGGCATGTCCTGTTGGTCATCACACGACGACCACAATCCAATTCTTCGATCGCCGCAACAACCATCATGCTTCTCCACGAGTTCCGTATCCCGCTGCATATGAATGTCGAGGAGTTTCAGATCGCTGAGCTGTACATGACCATGGCTGACACAGTGCAAGTTATCAAGAACGAACCGTACGACAACCGCAACGGACACCTCGGGAAGGTCTCGGCGGTGTCGGGGCAGCCGATTCCTCGAACCCACGGCCAGTACACTTTGAAGTGCTACACATTCGACGACGTTCCCACTCTCCTGTCAGTGGTGTTGCCCCAAGGACACATGACGTTGATCGAAGAGACGTGGAACTCGTACCCGACCAGCATCTCATACTTGACCAGTGCGTCGTCGCTCTTGTCGAAGTCGAAATTCGTTGTCACATGTGAATCCGTCCACCTGCCTGGCTACTGCGAGCACGAAAATGCGCTGGGGTTGTCAAAGGACGATCTGCGACGACGATCGGTGCAAGTCCTGCACATCCATCGCCCGTTGAACCAACACGCGGCGAGCCACCAATGGGACCCCAGCACGTACACATGCACCAAGAGCGGCCGCGGCCCTCTATCGGACGGCTGGGAACTCAAGCAAGTCCCCGTCATGACTGTATACAAGGTGATGCGAATCCAGTTTGACTATGTCGGCCTGCGCCAGAAAATGGAGCGCGCGATCTGCGGCCATTTGGAAGCGGTGCTACATCGGTCAATGCGGAAGCTGCAGTGCATGTCCCATCGCTGGTACAACTTGTCCATGGCGGACATTCGCATCCTCGAAGCCGTGGTCGAGTTCAAGCGGTCCCGCCCATAGTGTGAACCAGTGTGTGTGTCGGTCGTCGAGTGTACTTCGAAGTCGAAGTTTCTGTAAGCTGTCATGTTTTGTAGATGTTTAGTTTTAAACTAATCCTTATTGTGAACTTTCAAATTGGATCTTTGCGTGCTCCAGCCTATATACTTCATATACTGAAGTACTACGTAGTAATACTTCAATATATGAAGTATATAGGCTACTAGTATACTGTATGTAGGTACCGTTAGTAAAGTAAGTTGGTACTACCGTAGTAGTTAGTACTACTGTATTAATAGTAAAGTAGTAAAGTAAGTTAGTACTACCGTAGTAGTTAGTACTATTAATTAGACCTCTTGTTCACTTCCTCTTATACGAATTTTAAAATGTCGGCAGTAACATTTGCATTTCATTGGCTGTAATTCTTCAATTTCTATCAATATCGAACATTTATGATATTGCATTGGCTTACAATTGCTTTAAGCGCTGATTATAAACCAATCTTTTGCGAAAATTCATGCAATTCCCTTTCATACAAAGTATCATTTGCCCAAATTGAGCGAGGGTTGTATTGATGAGGTGATGGGCGTTTAGAATGCACAGACCACCTCCCACGAAGAAGTCTTATAAATTCGAGTTGGGGTGCACCTCAAGGTAGAATATGCCGCGATGCGAAGCATGGGATGTCAAGACAGTACAGTAGTAAGTCATTTGACTGTGAATGAAACCAACCGGCACCAAAATTTGATTCCAGTAGAGTACGAAATAAATAACTTCGCATACTGGTGGCATTTGAGCAAAACATCAGCGAGGCAAGCATGAATGACATGGATGAACAGCTGTGAATCATGGACCATGATCTACAACTGTACTCAAAGAGGTCATCTTGGAAGTCGGATACATTGTTGCACTAGTAGCTGCACTCTTCCGTACAGTACTTAAGTCTCAAGAGAAGTCAAGTGAGATCATTGCAGCAAACAACATGCTTCATCAGGTGAACGTTCAAGTCGAACGGCTTAAAGCGGAGCTGAGGGAGTTAGTTGATCAATCAAGTGGACCAGTGTGATTGGCAAGCCGTCACAAAGGCCACGGAGTTGATCGAGCTGGCACACATACGGCGATGTAGTTAGTGTCTTCGACACGAAGCTTGCTTTAAGCGCTGATTATAAACCAATCTTTTGCGAAAATTCATGCAATTCCCTTTCATACAAAGTATCATTTGCCCGAACAGCGCGAGGGGTGTATTGATGAGGTGATGGGCGTTTAGAATGCACAGACCACCTCCCACGAAGAAGTCTTATAAATTCGAGTTGGGGTGCACCTCAAGGTAGAATATGCCGCGATGCGAAGCATGGGATGTCAAGACAGTACAGTAGTAAGTCATTTGACTGTGAATGAAACCAACCGGCACCAAAATTTGATTCCAGTAGAGTACGAAATAAATAACTTCGCATACTGGTGGCATTTGAGCAAAACATCAGCGAGGCAAGCATGAATGACATGGATGAACAGCTGTGAATCATGGACCATGATCTACAACTGTACTCAAAGAGGTCATCTTGGAAGTCGGATACATTGTTGCACTAGTAGCTGCACTCTTCCGTACAGTACTTAAGTCTCAAGAGAAGTCAAGTGAGATCATTGCAGCAAACAACATGCTTCATCAGGTGAACGTTCAAGTCGAACGGCTTAAAGCGGAGCTGAGGGAGTTAGTTGATCAATCAAGTGGACCAGTGTGATTGGCAAGCCGTCACAAAGGCCACGGAGTTGATCGAGCTGGCACACATACGGCGATGTAGTTAGTGTCTTCGACACGAAGCTCGAACGATATCGTTAATGCATGCATAATACAGTATGTATCTCTGTTCTTATCAGGAATATGGTGAAAAGCCACGCAACGTCGGTGCAGGGAACTGTTTTGGGTGCACTTAAGGGCTAAATAGTATCTTCTATTACATGTAGATCCTTACGTTTCGCACACTTCACGTGTGAGCATGCTGTACGATGACTATGCAAAACCAACTTCATCGAATGATTCTAGTAGCAAAGCGAACATTCATGAAAATCGAAATATGCTGGTGCTACACAACGTAGCCTGGCAGCGAGTCCTTCGGGCCAAATTGGCACTCGCCCTTGTCGTATGCATGCACTTCGGTCGCCAGTTGCGCAATGATGCAGCACTGGCAGCACAACACACACCAAAAGTCTTCGCAGACTGAACCGCCTTGAATGTGTTGCAGATCTCGCACCGCGGCACGGACGCGCATGACCAGAATCACGTTCACAGCTCCCAACAATATGTACACCGTGGCCCAGGAGTCGGCCGGTCCCCACATGTCGTCGTTGTCATCGACGTTGCGAGTGAATTGGATATAATCGGAAATGCCCATCAACGCATACAGGACGCCGAACACCAGGAGGCCCACCGTGTACGAATACACGCCGACTCGGTGAAGCGTTTGGGCAAGTGACACGCATGGACAGAAGAACGCCATGGCGCAGTTGGGCCAGCAGTCGGTGAAGCAGCCAAACACGCCGGCCTTCCATTGGAGTTCATGAGCTAGTGGTACGCCATTGGGGCCACCGACAAGAGGCTCGGTGGCGCCATAAGCTGTTGGAGTTGTCTGCGCGGACATAGAAAATTGAAATCTGACTCCGTGGAAAAGATGCGAGTCGGCTCAGCGCAAAAAACCGAAACGAAAACACAAAAAACTGAGGGAATTTATCCGGAGGAAATTCCGGTACGTACTTTCTGATCAAGGGGTTTCGGAGTTTCGGGGTTCGCTTCGCCACCAAGTCGTGTCCTACAGTAGTACGGCCGCGTCGCTTTCGACCTACGACGTAGTACTGTATTGCTGTCGCTAATATAAGCAAGTTCCCTTAAACAAGCAGTTATGGTGATGCGTTGTTTTAACTTCAATCGGGCTTACGTTGTACTTCATTTTAAGCGACCGGTCTGTTAACGCAGTTTAGTCTTAACAGTAAACAACAGGGCAAATTATACGAAAAAAGCACAATAATAAAGGACCTTGCGTTGTTATTAATATTACTCCGGAGTAGTATTGTATGGTTTATATTTTTACTGTTAGCCAATCAAAGGCGCCAGAATTTCGTACTGTAAATTAGTTCAATACCGGTATGACTCCGCGTACAATTTAAGAAATCTGAAAAGTATCGAAATGTTCCAAATTCTAAAACCAGATCCGGGGGGTACAGGACGGACCAGATAATTGTATATGGTCGAACTCAAAATACCACTGTCCATACAATTCCCTCCCTCCCTATATGAACACCACGTGTTACTTTCGACCACTTTTAGCAGCAACCACTAGCTCGGGTAAATATATTTATTGCTTCTGATACTGGTACTGCCGGTAGTACACGTGTGGTACGTAGGATTCTTTCATCGAATGGATCACAGTGTCAGTTACTGCGTAGTACTTCGAAGTACTTGTATTCCGCATTCCTAGATACGACTCTGTGCTTTAAAAGTGCTTCAAAGTACTGTACTACACTAGTACTACGTATGACCTCCGTACGGAAAAGGACCACTCAACCAATTATTGGGTCACTCACACAGTGCACAGCACATTCGGAATTGACGAAGTGACTTCCGAAATTGTGTCGTATGAAACATTGTGATTGGCTATTTCGTAACTGACGCAGTCATTTCCAATCGCTCCAAGTGGTTTCCATTGTGTGAGGTGATATCGTAAAGCACTTTGGTAAGTGTGAAAGACTTGGTAAAAAGTTGTTGATCGAACGCTTTCGATTCAAAAATTGCACTATCGTCACCACTTGGGTATAATTCAGTGTCCAAATCGAAGTAGGCATTTTCACCACACGGCAAAAACGTGCCCAAACGCAACTTGCGCTTCTCGCGATGTTTTTTAACTGCAACGGCACGCTTGGCTTTCTTCATGAGGGCGTTCAAATACCGGTTGCGTTCATGGCTGTCGTCGACCCGCAAAGGAGAAAAACGAATGTGACAATTAGTCAACGCAACACAGGTTTCAAGGTAAAGATCGTAGTTCTCTCGCTTCCACTTGTAGGACTCGTTTACGATCGCCCAGAGCGTCTTCAAACGACCAAAGTAGTTCTCAACGATCACGCGGTCTGTAGCAATGTTGTCGTTGTACTCCATGTCGCTCATAGTGAGCAAGCCGCCAGGGGGCCGTTTCGCTGGGGTGATGGCACGCATGCGACGGTGGAGTCCTTGGAACCCCTTGTTAGCCAAAATGGCCCGGTCATTGGGGTACTCGTCGAGCATAGGGCCGGCATCGGGCGTGTCGCGTTCGGCATCGGTCTTGCGCATCTTGTCCGCGTGGAAGGCCTCGTTGGCCTCGAAGATGCTGATGTCGGCGACGCTCCCGGACACAGCTGCCGTGACGTTGAGGGCAAATCCAGTGGGTACGACGCTCGCTTCGACCTTCAGCCCATAATGACCGTGCTTCTTGCTGTAGTACATCTTCTTATCGCTGAACGTCCCCGCCGGTGCATTGGTCTTTTGGAAGGTCACGTCCACAGCGTAGAGCGGTGCCGGAAAGTTTGCGAAGCGCTGGCCCGTCGAGGTGAGAATTTTTTTAAATGAATGGCTCGTGGAGCCTCTCTGACGTGTTTGCGCGCCAACATTAGCAACGATTTTGATGGACTTGGCGGCCTTTATCGCATTATTGAAGTTGTAATCTATCAGTTTTGAGAAGTATTCTCTTTAAGGAGTTTAGATGCGATGACGAATCACTTCGCTAGACTGCTCAATATTCAACGAACGAAATGTTGTCTGATCGGAAATGATCGAGTGATTTCCAAATGCACTCATACCTTGATCAATGACAGACAGTACCAGATGTCAGGCGATCCTTGTACAAGTGGTGAGATGTTTGCGAATGCGTGTGTTTTTAACAATTGACTTCATCATATGCTTTTGACAAAGTAACAAACAAACGTTCTTTGTCAAATTGTAAAATAGTCGATGGTTGGTGAAAAACTTAGTCTCAAGTTTGGTGATTGAAGTGGGGCGGGACGTGTAAGCCCCACACTGACAGTCGGTAGAAAGTGGGTTTATTGTGCGAGGACGGGTGGGTTGGGGTGAAGTACTATACACGGTGAGGCATGTAATGGTGTCCCGCAGTTCCTGCGCGAAAGTGTCGTACACCTGGTGCTAGAGGAGGTGGCATCGGCCTGATTGTGCCACAAAAGGAAGCAGCCTATAGCGAAATGGCAGTGGCAACGGTTCTAGCGGACCCAAGCGAAGGTGGCTGCCGTGCGTGATGGGATCAGACAACCAATGCGTCTAGAAGTGGCTAACTACCCATAGAGATTTGCGCTGTCGAGACATGCGAGCTCGCCTCCCCCTTCCAGTGTACCTAGCCCCCCTTGTCCCGCAATTGGCACGGGCGTCGCATGTAGCTCATTTCATAACGGCGCCGATAGGAGCAACCCCTTGATATTCATTCGAGAGTTTTCGGGATTTGCAGAAAATTGCTAAAAATACCCATTTTCGAATTTCAAGATGAATTAATAAAATTGATAATTGTGGTCCGAAATCTTAGTCCAATTGTTGTCAAACTTTCGGCATTTTACTACTTTCGTGTCACCGCGTGGTATGTTTGAGTTGCGAATCTTCCTACCCACAGAGTTATCAGTCATCTATGATTCCAGCTGGGATATGGATGAATGGCTGACACATTCACTGCATTTTCTACAGGCTAAGCCCACTTGATCGTTGCGAATACTCTGCTAATTCTGCAGTGAGGTAGCGTTAGGGGGAACATACCAAATCAATGCACATATTCTACCAACCTCATTCAAGGCAACTTCCCATGTTCACAGGTCAGTCATTACACATTGAATCAACTCGGCGAGAAATTCGCCAGAAAAAGGATCACATTCTTCTGCCTGGCACCACAAAAATACAGGATAACGTTTCTTTGATAGTATAAGAAATGCCTTCCCGGAACCCCCCCTAACGTATGCCATTCAACTCCAATTGGTGGTTTTCAACTGTTAACCTTAGCTTGAATATAAAATGGGGATTCAAGGGATATCCTGGTTGCAGGACAAGAGTACTGTACGAAACCCCGAAACTCTGTGTCTGATAACTCAGATAGGTTTTGATTGAGGATTGTGCAATTCCATGAATACAGAGTTTCGGACACTTTGCAGCCGATCCGATGTACAGTACTACCATTGCGCTGCCATTTTTGAATTTGTCAGGTTCAGAGCATGTTTAACCTTGCTACCAAGCCGACACCTCGTGCGATGGCTCGTCAGTTGAACTTGCCCGAAACCCCCCACCTTCCCGATGAATCGATGCCCACGCCGACCTACGAGCAGCCCGGGGACCGCGCCTTCCAAAATTATAAGAGAATCGTATTTAGCATTGCGTCCATGGCCGTGGTGGGTACTGTGGCCGCCCTGGCTCTGTATAACCCGAACGCGTCGACCTCGAACGCCTCTGTGGGTGCCTCCGCCTTGGGTCGTCCCGACCTCAGCAACGAAGCGCCCCCCCAACATCCCGAGTTGCCCGCCGAGCTAGACCGATTGGCTAGGCAGAACGCTGCTACCACCACGGTGCCGTACCTTCGAGCTGGTGCCCCTGATGCTACCGCCGTCGGGGTGCCCTACCTTGTTGGCTCGGCTGGAACTTGGGAAGATAAGCCAACCCTCCAGGGTGCAGCATTGGAGAGGGAAGTGGAGCAGCTTCTCCAAGCGAAAAGCAACGCCAAGAGCGTTGATACACTCAATGGGCCCCCGTCCCATGTCAAGCTACTGGAGCTGCAGCAGGCCAAAAAGCAATCTCACGACAGTATCGCCGTGCCGTACCTTGTGATCTCTGCTGATTCCTACGACGATACCCACGCGGTGTTTGCCAAAGAATTGGAGCTGCTCAAGGCGAAACACAACGTGAAGGGTCTACACGAAGGCCAACCGGCCAAGGATAAGCTGCTGCACCTCCTTCTAGCCAAGAAGCAACACAACGATGGCGCTGCTGACGTTGTGGACATTGCCCAAGTCGATCAAGATGGGGCCGTTGTCGTGCCGTACTTGTGGGAAAACTCGGACGATCAGGTCCCACTCACCATATTGGGCGATAAGAGCGTTGCTACAGCCCAGTCGGTCAAGGAAAAGTTGGTCAAGGTTAAAGTGAACAACGCCAAGGCCAGCGTTGGCTCTCAGCAGCGACGCAACGGACTGGAGCTACTCAATGCGGATGTTGTAGCCAAGCTGTCGGGGGATGAAGTGTTCGACGAAGGGACTCACGACAGATTGGAGAAACTTCTCGTCTTGCTTGATGCCCGAAACAAGGACCAAGCCAAGGTTATCATCGATTAAAACGTCAAAATTCGGGTTTACATTTTCATAGTTAATGCGTTGTGTTGTAATCAAACCCTGAAACTTGTATTGCTTGCTTTGAGGTGGCAGCATAGATTACAATGTAAGCTGTTATAGTTGAGTTGTAGTACAGTTGGGGGCATGCTGTGGATATGTTTTGCTCATGAGATATGTTCAGTAACAAGGAGAGCTTTTGAGATGATTGGCTTGCCAAATCTAAAGGAAAGACACTGCAGTACAGTCACCCCCCTCGAGAACTTTTCCATTGAAGTTGTGTGGTGCTTTACAGTCAAATTTGCCTATTTTGGGGGATTGATGAAATCGCCAAACTAATCGAGCAAAGGAGTATGATTGGCTACAAAGCATGCAGGTTGCAATCGGATTGGCTAAAAAGGTTGATTGATTCCCAAAGATACTCTTCAAAATACTCATGATATGCTAGTACAAGGAAACTGCGCTGTACAAGGCGGCAGAAAAGGGCCAAGTAGCCGTGGTCCGCCAACTGCTCGAGCATCCAGACATCAACGTCAACTTGCCCAACGATGTACGTACACAGGATTACGTTGCTCATAGTGATGATGCTACCTATTCCATTGATGCATTGTGAAGATGTACTACTCTCTGTGTACTACACACACACACATGGAGATTACGTATTGCTATCCCGTTGATATATATACATATGAAATTTCGAAGGTCTGGCGATTGTTCAGCGGTGGTGAAATTTTGAGTAGAACAAATCACAATAGTACTTAGCAAGCGACGGCTTCACGCGACTTGGCAGTAGGAAGCCACCCGACTTTGAAGTACGAACCACTGCAGAATAGTAATATTAGTAGTTAACGTGCCAACTAAACACTCGTATCTGAGATATGGTTTACAACACCCCGGTTCTGCAATGTACGTACAGTTTGGCTTCTTCTTACAAGATACTAGTTAGTACAGTATATGTATAAACTCGTTAATATGATGGGGAGTTAGATGTGTTGCTGCCGTGCCGCAAACGTTTTGTACAAGGCCTACACGTGAACGAGAATCGGGAAAACAAGTAAGTATACATTCAAAGGGATACACGACACTTTTATACAGTCGGATCGTACCGTAATGACCAAATGAAACGCAAAAAACACAACAGGCACAGCCCACACCAGCAAGAGCCACCAGTATCGAAATGCAAACGGATCGTCGTCGTCATCGTCGAGGACAATCACAGGTTGGCCAGGTCCCCCGGCGGTGGCATTAGCCGACGGATTCTTGGTGGCATATGCATCCACTTCCGGGTACACTTGCATCTTGATGACCCACGGCACGGCCACAAAGAAGAAACCAAACACTTGGGGCAGCCAATAGTACACGACGCCATACGACGATCGGCGCAGTAGCAGCCACTACGGACCCACACATGTACTCTGTCACAGACAAGCAAGCATGGGGCTGTCGGTTCTGTCGGCCGTTCGAAACGAATACATCCCAAACCAATCAAGTTGATTATATACGAAATTGGAATGAGAGCACCAAATCGAATTCAGACAATCGATGATCGGCCAATCAAAACCCAGAACACGAATCAAGGGGCCAATCAAATGATCCACTTTTGGACCATTTCAACATTGAATTAGTGTGACACTGGACGATTTTTACATACAAACGTCAAAGAATCAATCGACAGATTGATTTGGTGAATCAGCCCAAAAGTCAGCCACATTTTGGGGAAAACGACAATATAAAAATTACCACACACACATCCAATCGTACCAAACTCGCAATCAAGACCAGGAGCACCCAGATGGGAACGAACACGAGTGCCCACGACCACTGGTCCGTCTCTGCAGTGTTCTCACTGGACAGTTTGTACGCGGCTTGGATAGCAGTGAGCCCAACCAGCGTCTGCCACTGCAGCCGCAGCGCCAGTAGCGCCGTCCACGGCACCACGGGCGCGGCCACCCATAGCCACGATCCATGGAACGCGCCAAACATTTTGAGAAAGAACAGCACCTGCGCAGACACGACGCACATGGCCTTGGTCATCTGGAGATGGCGCCGCCACCCCTGGAGGTTCTCGCGGTACGCCGCCAATGCGTAGCAAGCATTGAAGACCAGCACCGCGACCAGCACATGGTACCATGTGTACTGATGGATCGCGTCGGAAATGTCCGTGGAGGACGGGCGCCGCTGCCACTTGCGCTTGTTGTTGTCATCATCGTCATCGTCGTCGTCGTCGTCGATTTTGTATGTCAGACCGTCCGCGACCACGGCAACGGCAATACCTACATGACTTTAAGAACGAAGGAGGAATGAACGGAGATTGGTTGGTTGATCGTACCCACAAGTATGGCCGCGTAAATGAGCGGGAGGCCCTGCCACGAGTATGACGGGACTCCTCCGTTTCGAAATGTCGTGCGGACGCAGAGAGACTCGAACGCAAACGTTTCGTTCCACTGCGACACAATCCACCGACTGAACGCGTTCGAGTCTACAAATTGCAACACCTTGCTCCGTAACGTGGGCACTTGGTCACATGGGTCGTCGTTTATCGGCGCTTGCGGTGACGGGTACTCTTTGCTGTCGAGCGTGATGTACACGGTGTCACAAGGTGCAAGCAAGGGCTCGGTTTCGAGGTTCTGAGAAGGCCGAGACGGTGTCGCAGACAGACTCGCCGCCGGCTGCGACTTGCAGCTAGGCGAGTCGCCGCCTTGACCTGTCGAGTCCATGCTTGAACCCTGTGATCTGGTGGTGGCAATTGGAAAAGTGATCAATCATGGTCAGGTTTGCGATGATTTGCATGAATATGTTTCCGTATTTTTATTGATGTTGGCTTTTGCGACTGCATTTAAATTCACATTCGTGATCGAACACTTGGTTTCATTATGCTTAATTATGTACTCGTCATAGTATTTCGATATATTTGTTTTTGTTGATTGAACCTCTGACTGCCATAGCATCCGGACAAGCTGTTTTATCCGGAAATGGCAGCTGGAGTTTCAGAATGTAGGTTGGCGTCAACACCAACGTCGGGCTTGTTGGGGCGGACGACCCGATGGTGTGGTGGTATGGCCCTTGCGCTGCGTGGAGTTGCTGTGCATCCATCAGTTGCAAGGAGAACGCGACGTCTATCTACGAGCTGTCCGAGTTGATCAGTGCGCGAGAAGGTACAATCCCCACCCACCCTCTTCCATCGATCTCGACTGTTTCAACGTCCGCAGCAGGGACCGATGGCCACCAGGTGTATCGCGCCACGCACCGCGACACGGGCGATGTCGTGGCACTAAAGGTCCTTCCTCGCTCGTTCCTCATCGACTCCAAGCAGCGCAGACACATGCGTCGAGAGATCCAGGTCTTGACCAAGTTGAACCACCCCAACCTCGTGCGGCTGTATGACGTGTACGAGTCGTCCAACACAGTACACTCTTGTCTCTATCTTTGCATTCTTCTGATGCAGTGGCGGCGTAGGTAGAGATCGCGTTTGAATTGGCGCAAGGCGGGCAAGTACTTCGACGCGTCCTCGAGCCCCATGCGTCCGTCTTTGTCCTGTCGGCATGTGTCATGTGTATCCAATCACCACGCTAAGTCCCCACTTAGGAAGCTGAGCTCAGCCGTGCCTTTGCAGACATCGTCCAAGGATTGATGTATCTCCATGCTCTGGGGTGGATTCACGGCGATGTCCGCCCCGAACACATTCTGTACAGTGAAATCGACGGCTCGTCCAAGGTACTACAGGGGCCGACGGATTTTAAGAAGCATCGAAGCTATTTCCACATGGAAATATTTTAGTCCAATCAAATTTGAATAACCTTCACATTCAATTCTGATTGGTTAAAAACAATTTGAGCAACATTTTAAATTGATTGTACTACTAGTAGAAACACAATACCGTCTTTTCTTTGTCGTTCGTCATATACAATCTATGGTAGGCCATGCTCGTGGATTTTGGATGTGCGGGCCCGCCATCCATATTTGAACAATGTATGCGTACCCGTATCCCATTTCTCAATCTTCCTATGGAATTTAAAATATTGCACTCTGTAGCGCTGAATCAACAAAGATCCCGCGACCCACGATTCCTTCCGCCGGCACTCCGCCATAGTCACCCAATGCTGCTGCCTTCGTTTCAACATGCTGTCCAAGTAGATTTGTGGGCTCTTGGTGTTTGTCTGTAAGTTATTTCACGGATACATATGGTCCATATAAAATGGTCTTGATTCTAGATAGATAACCTTGGTAATTGTACCTTATGCATATATATATATATATATATATATATATACCTTACGGATCAGTCAGTACCTATTTATTTATTATTTTCATATCGAGTTGTACTCAAATGACTATATGGTATTATTAATATCAAACGATTTGGTAGTCCATATCGCTTTCTTTGTATTGGTCAAAATGCTCCATTTTTCTTTCGTTCTAGCCAATCAAACAAGTCGAAAAACAGTAGAAACGGCCAATCCGAGCCCATTGGAAAGAACTCCGACCACCATTTTTTTATCACATTTTACAGACAATTTCGAAACCCATACGGTATAATAGATAGATTTGAGATATGGTTGTGTGGTTCGATGTATTATGACTCCAATGCTCGTGTGAAGTAAGCCAATATATCTGTTGCGGTAGATATGTGATGCTGTTTGCCCAATTCCCAGACGTGGAGGCATCGACGTTGTCGTTTCCACGAGAGTTTTGCCACGTCAGTCGGGCGGCCAAAGATCTCGTTGGTCGACTTCTCAATTCCGACCCAGACAAGGGGATGTCGTAAGGGACATACATATATACTGTACATTCATACATTTATATATATGACGAGAATCTTCTAGAGCGGCCGACATTGCCGAGCACCCTTGGCTACGGCAACCATCGGTATGTCCTTTTATATATATATACATATATATATATAGTGGAAGAATGAGATATGAACTACGGTATCAACGTTCAATAGGTGGCGCCACGAGGACGGTGGAATCCATACATTTTGGCGTTGCACGAGCAATTTGTGACTACTTTTGGCCAAGTACGTCGCCGTCCAATTCGTTTCAATATATAATATATACATATATCTACAGGATGGTTTTTTTATATTGTTTTTCCTTTCTTAAGATATATATATATATATATATATATATATTACGGTACATATATCGTTTTGGTGGGTCGTGAATAATTGACTTGAAGATGGTTAGCCTGAGAATAGTGATGGGGATCTGCCGTGTCCATCATCGCGGAGGTTGCATTCATCTTCGTCGTCCGATCCCCACAGCAGCGCCGACATGCCGCGGCCGTCGTGGGTGTCCACGGATGGCGTCCTCGTGCTCGACAGTGTGGCCATGCACAGCGCCGATGCATTTATACACCAAGCGGATATGGACATGCTGGATAACGTCCGGCAGTCGGAAGATATTCCGCTGACTTTGGACGAAGTGGAGGCAGTGGTATGTGCGTGCTGGCTCTAGTACAGACATAGTATGATGCTTTCCACAAGAATTGGAATTATATATATATGCGACCGATGGATTTGGGACTTCATATCCATCGGTCGCGATTGTGTTTGTACTGATTGTTTTTTTTGTATGGTATTATGCTTTTCAGTGAAATTTGCCTATTTTGGGGGATGGATGAAATCGCCAACTAATACAGCAAAGGGGTATGATTGGCTACAAAGAATGAAGGTTGCATTTTGATTGGCTAAATAGATTGATTGTTGCATTGCAGTCACAAAGATACCACTTCAACTTCGAATTATATGAAATTTCGAAGGTTCGGTGATTGTTCGGCGGTTCATTCAACCAACCGCCGGAGGAAGTTTTGAGTAGAACAAATCACAATACATTTGTGACGATTGAAAAGTCACACACGAATTCGATGGGGGTAGCAGTTTGATTGGCCAATTGATGGGTGTTGTGGCTTTTGATTGGTCGGTCGATGATGCTCTGTCAATTTGGTTCGGCTCCCAACTTGGAATAGACTAGAGCAATATACAGTATTTATACGAAGGGTGGGTCTGGATCGCCCCCTATTATTGGCCAATTAATATTTCGAAAATTTGGTTCAAAGTAATTCAAATTCTTTGGTTATTTTGCACTGTCTGGATCAAACTGATTTCGAAAGACTACTCAGTTATGATGCAAACTGTCAGAAAAAATCGTCTCTTGAACCTCTTCTTTATATTTTGCCAAAAAACCTGCGATATTTGGCAAAATAGTGAACTCTCCCGGCAGAGAAGTTTTCATGTTTTGCCGATTTGTTTGAAATTGCCAAAATATCAAAGATTTTGGCCTCTTCATTGACTTCCAGACTAATCCGAACGATTAAATTGGGCTGATTGGTCTTACATGTATAGAAAACCGATCGAGGGTGGCGGGTAATGTGCAAGGAACTAGGACTGAGTGCGCCGTCGTCGCAATCATCGAGTAGGACGCCGTACGGGTCGATGCCGTCGCCATAGTTATATATATATATATATATATATATACATCTGGACATCGTAATAATAAACGAGGAGATGAAATCGAAAAGTACTATAGAACGTATTGTGGACTCGATGCGAATCTCGCCGCCGAATCGAATCACGAATCGACGCTATTGGCTAATCCATTTTTGAGAGTGGATTTGATTGGCTCGAAAGGACAAGTATATTCAACCAATCACAACTTCCGGTGTGATTCAAACAAACCAGGCGAATTTTGCAAGTTTATAGCGAATTCACAATATGTCGTATGATATTCCAATATCATTATTGCCACTTTATCAATATATATATAAGTACACAAAACCTCTCATCCTGGCAACACGACGTAAAAGCCATGATGTCGATTGTCGTGCGGCTTCTTCCGTGTGTATAGGTCGCGTGTTCTATCTATAAAGAAATGAATTGGGAAGAGTTCCATATACCCACACATTTCATTTAGCTCAGCTAAACAACGGCAACATGCAGCAGCTTGCAATGGTAAAGTGGATGGTTCTGGTGGTGTTTACGGTCGCCGCCGTTGGCCAACCAAGCCCTACATGTTCTGCAGACACCAAGTTTATGCTCACGACGTGCGCCGCGGAAGTACAGCAGTCCATTCTGTACCCGCGCCTGCAGCTGCCCGACCGCATCTGCCGCGGAGTCGTGTGCTGGCCCTTTCTCCATCGCCAAGTGATTCCGTGTGTGGATGCCACGCATATCCTGTACGAACGCGTGCGGTCCCTGTGCCCAGGGAAGAACGGCGATGCCACCACCAAGGAAGTGTCGACGATGCCAATGACGACAACCAGCGCAGGTCCTACGTCAAGTTCAATCGCCCCCTTCAACCACCCTGCTCCATCTCGTGGAAGCCCGGCAACACCAACCACGGTCGCAGCAGTCGAGCCCATCCTGGCCATCATTCCAACGCCTGGAGCTATGAATGCATCGTCCGTCGACGCCTCGGTCCCGGCATTTGAAGATGGGAAACACGTTACCATGGAACCTTCAATCGCGGCGGACGTATCTGCGATGGCATCTGCCCTCGCCCACAATGGCACGAACTCGTCTTGGATTGTAGCACCTCGAACGACCATGGGTGTGTACGCGAAGACGCCAGAGGCGCGAGGAGCGAATACTACCATGGACGACTCCATGGTGGGAGATGGAGAGACCAGCGTGCGGACGAACCCAGGAGGCCCGCCCACGCAATCTAACGGCGCCACGACGGCCTTCGCGTCCGGCGTTGTGCTCCTGCTCGCGCATCTCAGTTGAGATCTTCCTTCTGCTGTTAAACATCCGGATAATCTACGTGTTAACCGGGCTTCATTTTGATTGGAGAATGTGTAAACCAATCATCAGTCACAAAAGCACTTTGCTGAGTGGCAACGAGATGAGCACGAGCAAGGATGTCGGCGCCGCCGCGACGGCTGCATCGTCGAAGGGAAAGCTGTCAGGTCTGTTCCAGAAGAATGCAGCAGACAAAAAGCCAGAAGTGACTTCTACGTTTCAATTTGGATTCCAAGCAGAGACGCCAGTAGCTGCCCCAGGCGAGAATAACACAGTCGAACCGTCCAAATCTAAAAAGAGCAAGAAGAAGAAGACAAAGGCCGGACAGGGAGCCGCCGCCACTCCCGCGATCGCCGAAGGGGTCGTCACACATGCACCCCCTGGTTCATCGTCTCCCGCGGCGATCGAGGCGCGAGTGCACGCGGACCAACACGTGGCAGTCGCCGCCGTCACGGACGCCGTCGCGAGCGTATCCATCGACGAAAGCAACGCCAAGAAGAAAAAGAAGAAGAAGAAGAAAAGCAAGGCCAAGTCCAAATCGGCCGTTTCCGACGCGCCAACCGAGTTTGAGTTTCTGTTTACGTTTGACAAGCCTGGGTTCTCCGAGTCTGAATTAGCTGCCATGGCTCTTGCATCGGGCAAGAAATCCAAGCCAAACAAAAGCCAAGCCAAGAAAAAGCAGGTTTCTACATCCAAGGAACAGCCCTCACCGGTGGAAGTGTCGCCGCCATCGACCAACTCGACGTATGTGACGCTTCGCAAGGCGCCTGACAACAGCTCGGAGGTTCAAAAGATGCAATTGAGGTACACACACATACAATAATGTGGAGCCTCACTGATGGCAAGACAGTTGTACTTGATGCGTTTGAGTGCTCTATTGGTTATTGTCAATTTTCCCCAAAATGTGGCTGACTTTCGCCAAACCTATCGATCGATTCGTTGCACTGACTATTGGATGTAAACCTCGTCCAGTGTCGTCACACTAATTTCATTCATTCACACACTAATTCGAAGTGGCATTGGTCGAATGTGAGTGGAGAATTGGATTGGCTACGTGATTTGATTGGTCGATCATCGATTTTGTCTTGATTTGGCTCATTGAGCACCCTTGAACAGTACTTGAGTTGTTTCTATAAACGATTGATGGTATATATTGGTATATATATAATAGACTTGACTGAGACGTGTGTATATGTATGTAGGTATGGCAAAGGCAAGCGGATACATGCAGCCAAGAAGAAGCCGAGTGCTCCCGTGGTCAAAGCCGACAAGTTAGCTGGTCCCCCTGCCGCCCCAGCAGCATTTAAATTCAACTTTTAATAAAATACAACAAGTTGGATGATCTCAACAACTGATTTTTTATATTGTCAAGTCGATGCAACTTCGTTGAACGAGGTTTCCCCCACCCACCACTCCCCTCAAGATGAGTCGTACTAGTTCCTGGTCGAGCACTTAGTGACGTTGGAACAGCGCAGAGTGGGATGCTCAATCGAATCAGATGCACTAAATCGAAGGCTTGACCAATCAAAATCCACAACACGAATCACGTAGCCAATCAAAATTATCCACTCACATTCGACCAATTCCACATCGAATTAGTGTGTGAATGAAATTAGTGTGACGACACTGGACGAGGTTTACATCCAAAAGTCAACGAATCGATCGAGAATCAGCACAAAAGTCAGCCATATTTGGGGAAGAGGACAACAATATAGTGTGTTCTATCGGAATTCACGTGGTCACCATTACGCCGAATCAACCTACTAGCTGTGGATATGCCTATCTCTACCGTGGGTGACTACTACTAGTATGTACTAGTATGTACTATATTACAGCAACTTGTGACCGCGTTTATACTGACTGCTAAAGGGCTATTCTATTCTGGATGCCATCTCTTAAAATTATACCATAAACCCGTATTGTTGGCCAGTCTGCAACATGTTCCCACAGCCTCACATGCCATGAAAAAGAGAAGAATCTACTAAGGGCCTGTTCCAAGTAGATATTTTTAGCAAATGAAAACTTACTTCCAAGTATTAGTTTCTTACCTCATTTTCTGCGATTTTTACGAAACTCACTACACCAAACAGTCCTTGACGTCGTTGTTTTAAATCGTCAAAAAAGAGAGGTACATCGATTTTGATTGGCTCATACTATTTCTGAAAACTACGTGGAACTTCCCCCAACTTGTCTGGATGCCAGCTACATTGTGGAGAAATTATTCAATCTCCTATTCAAGTGCAAAACTACAAACCTACCAATACTCTAAAATCTTTGTGGCGCAAGTTTTTAGCTTTGGTGGCGTCTAGACGGACAAAACTCGAAACATGGCATATTTCGATTTTGGGCAACTTTTTTTCTTGAAAAATGGCCATTTTATATCATTTTTCGTGGCATCCACACGCGCTTTGAGTACTTTCACAAGGAATATATTGTGTCGTTAATTGCTATTTCTTTTGACAGCTCCAAGAACCAACTGAATCACAAGGAAATAGTATTCGAGTGCGTAATATGTACTACTAACTATTATATACTAGTACTACGTATTAATAGTTTCTATTAATAGTAGTTCACACTTGATAACCTCTAAACACAATCAAACGACACTGTCCATTTTCATAGCACATGGGATACTTACATTTGAATTGCGAGTACAGTAAAGAATTGTGTGGGAGTATTATTTTATTAGACTTTACAGCTTGGACGGCGGCATCAGCGTCAACGCGACTTGCTTGACCAAATACTAGTCAAAAGTATAAATACATCCATATATATATATATATATATACAAGATACATATATATATATATATATACAAGATACATATATATATATATATATATATACAAGATACATATATATATATAATATACAAGATACATATATATATATACAAGATACATATATATATATATAATATACAAGATACATATATTGTACCAGTTGCAGAGTGCGGTGAAGAAGGCAGAGGACGACTGAATGCTTTTTCAAGACCAAGAGGAACAACACGGTATACACAAGCGCCTGTATTTGCTTTTGCAACGCTTGGGGGTGTTGGTACGCCTATAATCCCAATTCACAGCTCCAGGGGACTCTTCCCATGGGAAATTTCCTCAATAAAATACATACAGCATGTGCCGCCCAACGCTCCACGACGCTGTGAAAGCGGTCCCACAGCACGACAGGATTGGGAAAGGCGAGGACATTCGTCATAAAGTACGCCGTGTCGAAGGCAGGGGTGGGCTGCACGTTGAAATTGTATGGGGGCAACGGCACCCGATCGAGAACACTGTGGTGGTGCAGGGTTTGGAAATCCTTGAGCGATGCAATTCCCAGCTTGGACAAGTCTACAATATATATATATATTAGCTGCACCACGTCAAAAATTAATTTTGATCTTGCGTAGTCGAGGGGTGTTGGCCTTGAGTTGGCGATGAAAAGTTGGCGAACACACGGCTAAAAGCGACCTACATGGCATATATATATATATATATATATTGCTGGAAAATTTGGGTGGACTATATATATATATATATATATATATTTATTCAAGTTAGCTCGATATAGAAAACGTGCATACGTACAAGATCGCGTCAGTGCATACCCATGCTCTACGCGGAGGCGCGGCTGTCCGTGTCGTGGGCTGGATGTTAAACTACACGCTCGCAAAGTTAGCGGAATTCTAGGTATAGTATTCGTTGTATGTACCAAATGTTCGAGCATAAGATGGCGACCTAACAATATCGCTCGCGCTAGATCGTACGGGGTATCTTGCATGAGTTGAGCGTATTTCTATAGGAACACAGTCAAGTGAGTCGAATATATTAGGGCAGCATATAGACAAGAGTGAAGTAGCCAATACTAGAGCGAAAGAATGGGGACTGTACTTGGAGTAGCGTTTGCGCATTGGGCGAGGCGTGGATGCTGGGCACGCGGTAGATGGCGGGTTGGCGCTTCGGAAGAAGCACACGCTCCAACGAGACGTAGCAGATGCGAGGAAACCCAACGTGAAGAGCTTTGGTGGCATCCACGACCAGCAACTACATGCGAATGTCAACAAGACGCGGTGACGACTAGTACAGAACGAACGGCGTGGTCCCAAGGTTGCTGGGTCAAGTAACGCCCCGTGGAGTAGACGAATCCTCCCGTCGTGACGAGGATTATGTCCCCTAGAGTATGTTGATGCGTACTCTGGTGCAACCAACGAAGTACCTGGCTTGGTCTGGGTAGCGGCATGCGCCGCCGCCTCCCGCTCGTCCTGGCTCGCACTGCACATCATTGCGCCGTGTGAGAGAGCGTCATCAGGTGGGCATACACACGACGAAGGACGTACTGGTCGAGCTCGTTGCCGTTCACAGAGAGACTGTCCGGAGCAAGCAGCTCAAGGAGGCCGCGCAGGTGGTCATCCGCTGGCGGCATATCGAAGTAATTTGGTCCAATCCGAGACTAAAACAATTCGGCAATTTCAGGGATTATCTCAATTTTTGGCCAAATATTCATGTTAAAAGTCCCAGAAAATTCAAATTTGTAACCGTCAAAACAACCGCTAAACGCGCTACACATTTCGGATTTCGACGTGTGCCATGTCGTCGATGTCGGTGCTTGGAGTGCTAGCCAAAAGCAGGACCGCTCCCACGTCGTCACCCATCGGATCGGAGAAACCCGCGGCCCCCCGACACCGTGGCAGCGTTCCCAGCGCCATCGTCAAGTCGATTCGAGGCGCGTCGTTCCGTCCGTCGCTGGTCGTGTTTTCTTCCAAACCGATGACTGCGACTGAGTCAGCGCCGCCTTCAACCATCACAGCCAACCCCATCTACGACGCGTACAAGCAAGCACGGCTCGAAGTGCTTCGTATGGAGGCGACGTGGCAGCTCCTCGTGACAGGCATCGAGGTACCATCCTTTCAGCTTGAAAAGTGTTTCCATTAACAGGTTTTCTCGATAGGTTACGAAATACCCACACCAAGGAGCTGCGCGGACACGTGTGTTATGGCTAAGCCTAGACGGTCGACTCTGCCTTGGGCGGGTCAAAGGATTGAAGGAGGCCGCCAAGGCCATTCCGCTTTGGTACTTATTCTCCATGATAAACGTCGACGATGTTGGCAACATACATTGCAACTGGATAGGAGCATTGACCAGCTGGACCGAGGGTGCACAGCGTCGCAGTTTAACCTGTCGCTGTCGTGGCGTGAGACAAGGGGGCGCGAGCAAACGTGTTTTTCTGTTCGTGGCAAGCATGCCGGCCAAGACTTTGCGCTGCAAGTGCAGTCGGCCCGCGTTCGCAATGTGATCGTCGACAACTTGAACATGTTCCTTAATCATGTGCAAGGGGATGTGGACGGAGACTTCTCCAAGGTGGCTCAACTAGTATGTAGGCATGGTATGGATCACACGATGACGTGGTAGGCGATGCGGGTCAAGATCGCTCAGCATTTCGCCGCGACAGGTGAAGTGCTGAGCATCCAAGAGGTGCGCACACTGCTGCACCGCCAAGGCTCGGACACCTCCAAGCTGCACCCATGTCCTCCTTCTCAGACCACCTTTGCATCGAGATTTGACTCGGACTCGGATGATAGTGACACAAGTACGCCTTGATACTGTTCTTCTACGACTTTGTAACCGCCGTGATAAAGATCAACCATATGGAAATAATGTCACTTTTGAAAAATATAATAATGATCCAAGTGATACGACTCCGGATACAGTCATCCGGTCACTTGTGAAGGCAACTTGATATTCCGGATACAGTCATCCGGTTATCCCACCTTCTCAAGGTTGTCGGACTTTTCGAATCGCCATCATGTCGGTAGACCCGATCTTGCTCCACGACAACTCGCCGATGCTCATCACGCCCTTCGAGCGCTTCATCTTCGTGTTGGATGACGTTAGCTTTAACGTCTACAGCGGGGCTGGATATCCCGGCCAAGGTGGCGTGTACTACGGCAAGCGAGGTCGCCTGTACGTGTCGTCGTATCGCCTCGTGTACGTCGAGCTGGACCCGTCCAATCGCCATTTCCGAAGCTTTTCGCTACCGCTGTACAACATTGAATCGTCCCACCGCTTTTGCGTCCCTTATTTCGGCCGACCAACCTACGAAGGCATTGTTTCTTCAGTGCCTGGTAGGAACTACTAGTAGTTGATCAGTCATTCGAAGTGGTGACGGAAGTGTGTGTATAGGCGGCGGCCTTGTCGGGCCTGGTAAGTTTTGCGTGACTTTCCACGGCGTTGGCTTCGATGAATTCCGATCCTTGTATGCACCATTGTTTGACCACTCGCGAGATTTGCATCGGCAAATGCACGCGCTGCCCACGGCGTCCATCGTCCAAGTCCCAGGTACGAGGAGATCGCCTGGAAAATCCCTCACTGATATATGGCTGCCAGGTCCAGTATCCCTGCAAAGTGCCGAAGTGCTGAAACAAAAGCTCGCGTTTACAAACCCCGCAGACCCCTTCACCCTTTTTATCTCAAAATCTCCTGTGCCAAATGACAGAGAATAAATATTAATAACACATAACGTTACAACTAATATTAATAATAGAGTGCTTTTGCTACGTGATATTTCCTAAAACGTTTCACAATGGAGCCTTTTGATCTGATTATATTGGGAATTTCTTGATGAATAGTAGTATATTAGAGTGATTTTGCTATTAATACGTGATATTTCCTGAAAAGTTTCACGATGAAGCCTTTTGATCTGATTATATTGGGAATTTCTTGATGAATATATTCTGTCAGAATTTCTGACTGGGGATACCTTTTCACACACAATAGCCAATCAAAACACTTGAACATGCTAAATTGCCAACTTCCCTTCATGGATGATTGGCATGGTAAGCACCAAACGTAGATGAGTGGTAGGTAGGACGTACTAGTAGATGAGCGAGGATAACGTAGGCGAGCGGTGGGATAGGATAGTGCTGAACGTAAACCGGCCAACAGATCCTCCTATCCCTGCGTTCATCGACCACCGCAAAGCGGTCATGTTTGTACGTCGGCACGATGCAGCCTATAGGGATGATGCAAGGTCACATACTGCACATATTGCACCTACTGCACTGGGTTATTGATATGCGTAAAGATGGGGAAGCGCGCACTACCTGCTCCAGAAGAGCCGCAACAACGAACACTGCGGTAGCTCTGCTTAAATGTGAATTTTTCCTATAGCAAAAACACCTTCCCAACAAGATATTCCCCGAAGGATTCTCAGGGAAATTGTATTGAAACATTTTGAAGTGAGGCCGAAAGGTCACTGTAACGGTTTTCAACATCCGTTGCCTTGGCATGCCATCGACGGTCCACACGCGAAGTAGTGCTGGCAATGCTCCACAAGGAGCGCAGCATGTAGATCTTCAAGGCACAGCATTGCGTCATCCTAACGCTCCTCGTCGATCTGCGACAGGTACAGCACATCATCTCGTATTTGAAACCTGCTCCGAGTATGGGCATCATATATATGCTGATGTTGCACTGTGTACGTTGCAAAGCGGGTGGTTTGGAGCGCATCCACAGCATGTTTCGCGCTGGTCTGCACTTAAACCACCCACCACCGCCACCACAAGACGCGGTGCTTGGCGACGTGGTCAACACCCACGGAACCAGCGAGACGCAACGCATGCGATTGCAAGCAATTTGGCAGCTTCTCGTCACGGGCTTTGAGGTCATATATATGCAGCCTCATATCGACCAGAACAACAGGCACAAAAACTAACCTTAACGTTGTCTGAACACATTCGTTCCCTCCAACTACTGTAGTTAACCAAGTACCCGAACGCAGGGCCAGCTCGGAAGCGCGTGATCTGGCTCACGTTGGACGGACGGCTGTGCGTGGGCCGATCCAAAACCGACAAGCATGCTGGCAAGTTCATGCATTTGTGGTACTACTACACCCACATTCGTGTCCAAAGGTGCGAATGAACATCCATAGGAACATCGAGCGAGTGGTCAAGGGGTGCGAGTCGGCTCAGTTTTCAAAGTCGCTGAGCTGGCGTGACGCCCGAGGCAGGGAGCAGCAGTGCTGGAGCGTCGAGGCCAAGCGGGGCAAGAAGGAAGACGCCAAGCTGCACTCGTTCGCGCTGCAAGTGACCAGCGTGAACGTCCGCAACATACTCGTGGATTGTCTCGGGCTGTTGGTGGAGCTCATGCAGGGCGATGCCGACGGCAACTACCCCCGCGTACGTTGCTCGTTGGAGTTTTAAAAGAGAGGAATTTGTGTCTTGTTTATGGTCGGACGTAGGGGGCCCGTGTGCGCATTGCCAAACACTATGCTTCCACCGGAGAAATCCTCGCCATGGCGGATGTCCAATCCGTGATGTCGCGCCAAGGGTCGGATATGAGCGACATTACCAGCGACGGCGAAGAAAGTGTCATGCCGGACGACTCGGACGACTCGGGGGATGACGATGCATAAGCTTGTGGACGTAGAGCAGCTTGTAGCTTACAACGGCAGCCCCTCAACATGAGTGGAGCTACTGTACTGTGTAGCAAGTGTACAAAGGTTCACTGTAACAAACGTCATATGGACTGTTGTATTACGTGCCAGAAAATATTCGAGTCGCGCCAAATGTCATCGAATTAATTGCTGTAACTTTCAAATTGGACGTTTTCAACCAATCACAAGGGGTCTTGCAAATTGCATTCCGAACGACCAGTATGATGCATGGCCGTCGAGTCCAAGCGGCGTTGTGGAACGACATGGCGTTGAAGCGCGCTTTCAACACAGTGTCCATCCCAACGTCATCGCAGAAGCGAGGGCTGCCTCAGCTCCGACCTGACCAGTCAGTCGCTTCCTCGTATCACCTCCAATCTATGGACGACCTTGGACCGAAGCTGCTTCACTCGTAGGTTTAAGGCGCTGGCAGGCTCGTGCTTGGCACGCGTGGAAGGCGCCCTGGAGCCACTGCTTCCCCCCGTGAACACCATCTTCCATGTGTCGCGAACTTCCAATCCAGGTGACCATGGAGAACACTCACTGCTCCATCAACGACTCATATATCCACTTAGATGCATTGGTGGTGACGTTGGCTGCACATGAGTTTCAGTTGACGGTGTTGGCGAAAACGCAAAAGATTGAACTTGTGTCTCCAGTGCGTTCCTACGAAGAAACTACCAGTGCAATGTGTTGCATCGTTGAGGCATCGTTCATTCGTAGATCTCGGGCACGCGTACATACGTGTACAATCCCAGGACACTCCGATGGCAGGATCATGTAAGTGAATAGACCAGTACTAGTGGCGTTAACATGTGCAGGTTGACAGCCACGACCTCGAAGGGCTACTCACCCGAGACCTCATGCGCCTGTGCACTGGAGTTCCTGGCTTTTAGACCCGAAGACTACGAGTACAGTATAACGTTAACATTTTGTATGTCAGCCACAATGAATACATAAAAAACGTTTGCTGGATGGTTTGATCAATAGTATTGTCCTTTTACCCAAAATTTGGACTTTAGTGCTGAAACACCAAATCTATCCATCGATTCGTTGTACTGAATTTTGTATGTTTGCTATCACACTAATTGAAGTACCACACTAATTTGACGTTGATGGTGGTTTCTATGTGTACATTTGGTTGTGTCGATACATTCTCCATGTCGCTCCAGTTTAGAATAAACACCACAATATTTCCTCTAGAGCAAACATACCCGACGACATAACCAGCAATTGATTTGCTTTCATACGAGTAAATACCTCCATCGCGTCGCTATATTGTAGCTCGTGCGATAACCGAGACTACACTTCTGTAAATAAGCGATACTACTACTGCAAATACAACCACCAATTCACCCTCTGCTAATATATCGACCACATAAGTGTGATTTACAAACGTGCGACTGCGCCGACAACAAGGCGAGCAGCCATGGTTGCATGGTGAGCTAGAAGATACGAAGTACTTCAAGGTGCTGCGAGAACTGTAAAGTTGTTGCGATCAATTACACCATTGAAGGATATCATTCGCCCACTCCAGTTCAGGCAACGGCGCATACCTTGCTTCAAACTTACAGACAATCTGCTGCGTACCAAGTTTTGGAGTGTAAACTGTTTGGACAACCAATCGAAACACAGCAAGATATGACACTGAAACCGTTCAGGGTGATATGATTTGGTTTCAGCCGTGCCAACCAAACCTGTTCGTTGTGACCTTGCCGGTCCTTGTAGAACTATGAACAACGCAAATGTGGGGGTCGTAGTCTTTACACGTTGGCTTGGCTACCCATGGGTAGTTGGTTGACTTGACGCCAAGGCAGGCAATAAAGACGAGGCACAGATTTGTAACCGTTACCGTTACGCAGCAGCCATGCAACCTTTCACCCCTTTTCCATCAATTGCAAAACGGCCATTCCACAAGTCCAATAGACATGAGTTATGTTAAGGTTAACTAACACCGAGAATATTAGATGCTCGTCCACAGGTGAGTGACACTGACTTGAGCTCGGTGCGACCAGTGCGAATGGAATACCTCCTTTGCGCTAAGGACTGCTCTGCCCTTTCGCTTGTAAACTATCTATCGCCCTTACATTTGGACAGTGCACATATAACAAGAACTTTACCAAGTCAATCTTACCCAGCAACCGACGCGTTGGCGAAAAAACGAAACGGTTCATGTGAAACTGCCTCGACTGGTTCTTCGACCACCACAACCGCATTTCCCCGGAATTGGACCCCTGCACCACCACAAGAGCAACAATATGCATCGAACGAGCATGGACTTCCTTCTCAATCCCGTCGCATGCGACGCAAACGAAGTCGCCGAGCCCCATTTCCAGACAGCATCTCAGCAACTACTTGCTAGACCACTCCATGCAAGCAGCCCTCCCCTTCTACTTGGTCCGCACCCCCAATCGTGGAAATTAGAGACGGCTGTCCAAGAACTAATCTCGGTCGAATTCCGACACACATGCCTTACACAACCCACAGCAGCATCGCAACCCCAACGCCATCAGTGCAAGATCTTGGGCTGCACCACCGCCTCCGTGAGCAAGGGGCTATGTGTTCGACACGGGGTAAGTCAATCAATTCCTTTCCAACCATGTCACAGATGACACGTTTGCATTAGGGTGGAACGAGATGTGCGGAACCAGGGTGCACCAAACGAACAAAGCGGTTTCAGCGGTGTTACATGCATGGTAACAGATAAAAAATGTGTGCTTTTTGGATGACAATGTGGCGTACGTACTGTAGGTGGCTTCCTCATGTGCAGTGAGCACGGGTGTGCCAGCAAAGCCAAGCGATTCGGACGTTGCTGGGCTCACGGGGGCGGTATCACATGTACCGAAGCTGGTTGCGACAAGTTGTCGGTCAAAGGGGGTTTGTGCTGGACCCATGGCGGCGGGTGCCGGTGCGATGTCCAGCAGTGTGGTCGTCGCGCTTACAAACGCTTTGGCTTTCGCTGCCAACAACATGCAACAAATACTGCGGCAGTACGTAGTGTAACCTAAGCATAACTTGTAAAAATCTTGAGCCAACGTGAACGTTAACCTTCGAAGTACAGTATGCACCTATGAGTACTGTAATATACTAGTACTAGTGCTCGGGTATTGTTATGTTTGATACTAGTATTCATTTTGTGGGTACAAAGTGTACTGGTAACTGTTATGCATGTGCTCGATGGACAGCCATTTTATTGCGCATGGATTCAACGCCTCTGTGATGGGACATCTTATCCGACGTACCAGTCAAGTTCAGCACCTGTTCGTTCCCTGGTAACATGCAAAAAGGTTTCTTTTGTCATATTCCAAGTATCAAATACTTCGAAGTAAAGAGTGAGGTCAGCTTGGAAAACGTTGTCTAACGGGCCTAATTGAATTCATTGCTTAGTATGATCATGTTGACCAAGATAATAGTATTGTGTCAGCCACTAACCACGGATGCAGAGCTAATAATGTGAAACTGCCACACCGAAACCGCTGGGTCTGTGAATACGATCAACACAAGCACCGCTGGTACATACTGCAAACAAAGCTAAGCGATATGGAACCTAGGAGTTGTTATCCACAGAGGAGGCCTTCGCCAACCTCGGCTACGACAAGCTGCCTATCAAAGGCGACAAGCGCTGGACGAATGGAAGCGGCTATCGGCGCGATTTCCTGCAGTGCGGTCGCCACGGCTACGAATAGTTTGGCTTTCGCTGCCAACAGCATGTAACGCTTGAGCTAGGCGATGTTCTATCAATCAAGTTTATTACTAGTAATACATAGCGCATGGCCTGAATCGCCTAATGTCGTCATCAAGGACACGCATATAGTATACATAGTATGTGTCGACAGTGGGCAACACATCCATTTGAATCCAACTGTTTGGGATTAAGGGGACATGATAGGGCGAACTCCTCACTCTAAGACAATTAAGTAGAACGTCTACTATGGTTTCTTCGGTCTATACGATATGTTAGCAACCAGCAAAGCCACCACCACCGGGCTCCGACAACCCACTTTGATGGCATGTGTAGTGTACTTTAGTACATAACTCGGGTAGTGTGGTGATCACAACTAGCACAAGTTCGTGTATCTGCACTGCTTGGTCACTGTTCGTCAAGATCGAGTACCAGTAAAAACTAAGGTAAACTTACTGTACGTCCTAGGATATAGACACTTCGAACGTGTTAAAATTTAAGGTATGCACAGTCATATTGGATTGACGGGGTCCAAAGCATCCAGTACAATAGCGCAGGCCGACGTAAAAATCACTGGTTTATGCAGTGATGGAAATCGCATTCTAGCAATACATGGCCCCATGCCAAAGTATTTGTTGGCAGGGTTCGACACTGCGGATTAGCATATCCTGTGGTTCAAGGTACATAAACCTAGTTCGAAATTTGCATGAGTTCAGTGTTGTTCATGGCTGAAGTCAGGTTGGATGGGCAGTACTGGGGTACTGTAGCAGTACATAGTTTTAGCACGACAGATCATTCATTCTTTGCCCCCCCCCTTCAGCACCACCTGTGCGTAGCTGCATTGTTGCGACACCATCTCGTCCGCATATTCCTTTATACCTACAGTACCCGATTAGCTATATCTCATGTTATAAGTCATATCACCCCTTGCGACAACCCTTCTATGAAAATACCGTACGACAAGGATGCACTTCGACGAATCCATGCCAAAACACATCCCCGTGTCTCCAATAAAACCTCAGCTAATTGGCATCAAATTCGCCAAATCACGAGAAATTTGGTATATTTCGTTTTAAAAAGGACGTTTTCGATTTCGTATGCAATTGACTGTGGAGGTCAAACTTGGGAGTGTAACGGTTTTGACATGGTAAAATTGACCAATGTCTTCCATATTGCAATAAAACGAATCCCGACAAGATGGACAACTATGGGTCACTGCATCGAATTGTGGCCAAGTCCAGCGTCGATTTCATCTTGAATCCCTTCCACGAACAATCACAAGGGGAAGTCATAGGGTCCTTGGAGTACCTACTGGGGGGCCGCCGCCCAGCGCAGCTGGAATTGGTTGAACCATCACAGAGCCCATGCTTGGCAGTGCCGACTAGCGTCACTCATCGCAACAAGTGCAGCGTTGAAGAGTGCACAACTGCCGCCGTGAGCAAGGGACGATGCGTTCGACATGGGGTAAGTCTTTCCCCCTTGTTTGATTGTTATACTTACTTAGCACATTACTTGGACAGGGCGGCACGAGGTGTTCGGTGGCCGGATGCACAAAGCGAACTAAGCGGTTCAATCGATGCTACTTACACGGTACGTTGTCATGTTTATGGCTGGTGCTGATAATAATGTTGCAGGAGGGTTTGTGTTGTGCTCGACAGAAGGTTGTAGTAGCAAAGCCAAACGGTATGGCCGGTGTTGGGCTCATGGCGGAGGTAACTTATGTCGGCTTCTACTCATGCAATGGTAGCGTATTGTTGGCGTTAAACGAAAAATGTAGGCGCACAATGCAGCGAAGAATCGTGCTCGAAACTCGTGGCAAAAGGAGGTCTTTGCTGGTCCCATGGTGGAGGTATGCACTTGTGGAATCCAATGCATATACAGTGTGCTTTAATACTGTAATAAACCATCATCGGCGTAGGACATCGTTGCCGCGCCAGTGGCTGCGAAAGAAGATCATATAAGCGGCAGCAGTATTTGTGTGATCAACATGCATAATCTTTTAATTGACGTTACGCCCAATATAGATGATGTAGAACAACCAATCACTTTCGACAAATTCCATCAGTATGGAGAGGAGATTAGTAAAGATCTTGTGGGAAGTTGCTATACATGACACAGTCCAGCGTCGAACTATTTAACTATCAGTGAGGTCGAGTGTCATGTCATCGACTGGCGTACCTCCAAGACAATAGAACGATATAGAATCAGTGGTGGGCAGTTTGTAATTGCAGTAAGATCTCGGTGGTTTAAAGTGCACATGAAAGATGGTCGTTTCCAATTTAAACAATACTAACACTACTACCACTTCAGCGCATTTGATTGAGCTTTGATTCGAAATCAAAGTTGCCAATGTGGAATCACCAAGTGCAATGTGCCAGGACACTTACTACTTTTCGAAGGAAGTAGTAGTACTAGTTTGTATTACTAGTACATTCTACAGTACTATAGTACTACTACTACTAGTACGTAGTACACAAATGTACCCACCACAAATCAGGCAAAAGCCGTTTGTTTTTATACGTCTAATGTACGTACGTACTTCAAGGAACGTTAGTACTCGGAGTATGATACTCCGAGTAAAAGTTACTACTAGTATGAATACTTTCGCATTACGCAAACGGCAAATACTGTATGGACGGACGGCTATATAATCAGGACAAGAAAAAATACTTCGACGTATTTTTTAGCGGTCTAAAGGGTTAACAGTAAATAATTTAACTGCAAATAATTGTCTCTCGAAATAGAGCAATTAAGTATTTAATTGCAGCATATATACTGTTTATGAAATATTTAATTGCAGCCAATTCGAGAGACAATTCTTTACCCCTCTGTTTTTTGGCATTGCCAGCAATTAAACATTGTCGCAATTTAAATGTCAATTCTTGATGCATTACTCGTTTACAAAAGATAAGATAGAATATTGCTTCAATCCATTGAATATTTATGACAATAATCAATATCAATAATTGCAATTTGCCAGCGCTTGAAGTATTTTCTGTATTGAATTGTCAATTATTTTACACATGTTCCATGCAAAATTCAGTACAAACAATTATCGATGGCTTTGGTAAATCCGCACAACCATCCAAATTTCATGCTCGCATACAACAATAATAATTAAAATTATTTCCCCCCCTACCTTGTCTATAATACAGTATATATACGCGTTCAAGTAAGAGGAAGCAGGCACCACCAGGTTCATTAGGTTAAAACGTCCTACTCCATCAAGTATCGCTTCAACGCTTCGTTCGTGACAAACATGACAGCAATGGACGGAATGACCTTGACCGAGTTAGGCACCAGGCCCTTGTAAAAGCCCACGACGCCCTCGGATTGGTAGATGCTGCGCACGGCGTCCCACGTGCCCGTGTATTGCTAGCCAAAATTATAAAATAAAAGTCACAAGTGGGAATAAATATATATATTCCCGACACCGATCAATCATACCTTTTCACTCAACGTATTGAGCTGGAACCGGCGGCGCATCAGATCAAATGGGTACGCGGCCGATTGCCCACAAGCTCCGGCAATGGCGCCACACCCGAGCAAGTACAGCATGTCCTGGCGTCCAAATTCATCTATATGTTGCGATAAAAACATTTGTTATTTATTGTCGATTTGATATAAATTTGGGGAGGGGGTGCAATCGAATTGCGCCACCAAACCGATCCACAATCGATCTGATTGGTTGAATTTCATTGAGAAGGTTTTGATTGGTTAATAATTTTAAGCAAATCTGAAGTAGCCAATCAAATCAATTTAAATTCCAACGAGAAACCACGCCACACGCAACACGAAATTTCACTCGAAAGCACAATATACGCCAAATTCATCTATACGTTGCGATGACGTAGTATTGGGTGTTTGGACATACAATAAATACTAGTATATATTGTGGATTCGGCACAAATTTCCAGACCCCAAATCTCGCCGTGGAATCGAATCACGAATCGACGGTATTGGCTAATCCAATCTTGAGTAGATTTGATTGGAGCTTACAAGTATAGCCAGCCAATCAGAACTTTCAGTATTGATTAGAGACAAACCACTGCGAATTTCGGACATTTATAGCGAATTCACAACTTATCAACTGTATATACCTTTGGGTGCGTTTTGCCGCAAGCTCTCAAACACCATAAAGTTGAGTCCCACATATGGCGCAATGCCCACGATGGTCGGCGACATCCCCCGATACAATCCCTTGACTCCTTCTTGCTGAATCGTCACTTGAAATGCATCTACACATCCACAAGTGAGAATATTGGAGTTGTTGTCTAGCATTCATGCAATGATCCATCGCTCCATGCTGTATTATGTATGGTTCAACGTACGAAGGATGCCGTTGTAGTGCTGCGTGGTCAAGTTGCCCTGCACAGTGATGCGAGCTCGAATGAAGTCCAAAGGATACGTCAAGGCGACCTACAACACTCTCGACGGCATCAAGTCAACGGAGCTGGCTTGAAACAGTGTCGCATAGCGTACGGAAACAACACCGGCGATGGACCCGGCCAGCAGCTTGCGCAATGGGCTGAGGTCGGTTGCCCCAGGCTCGGCCAGCACGGGACGAAGGCGTTCAAACCTACTCCAAGTTAGGGGTGTGCACGTACATACATGGAGCTGCACGCACGTACGCGGCGAATTGGATGGCAGTGTAGGGAAACACGCGGACGCAGTTGGCGCCGTTGCCTTTGAACATCCCGCGCCATCCTTCTTCCACCATGATCTTTCGAAGGGACTGGGCCATTCCAGTGTACTGCTTGGGTTCGGTGCCGCGCTTCATCACGTCCTGCACCTGGTACAGGATCTTGAGGCGTTCCAATGGCGCCACAGCCGTTCGTGACGCACATCCAGCGACTACGAGGTTGAGTTACGACGTAGACATGGATGGACTACTACCGCCGCCACTGAGCAAGTGCTTGGTATCCTTTGACAGAAACGGCAATGGAGTCGCCGCCGCCTCGGTCGTGGTTGCCGCCTTGTACGAGGTAGCCATCGGTGATTTGCAAATGGGAATATTCCAATGAAATGATCCAGTGAGACATTTCGGTGCACCCACTGGAAACTTCAGACAAATAAATTTCTCTGACGGGACACACCTTTATACACTCACAACCATTCGATGTCAAAGCAGCACGTCAAGCAGGCCACCAATAAACGAAGCCATCCCATCGCTTCAAGACCAAACATGATGTAGATCCTATAAAAGAGGTAGCACCACTCCCCCACTCGACGATAACGCGTGCAGCACTCAAATGACACTGGCAATGCGTGTTTCGAAGAGTGGAGTTGGCTAATGTGAAATTTGCTCACTGAAGTATTTGCAATCATTGGATCATTTCATTGGAATATTCCCATTTGCAAAATCACTCTGTGCGTTGGCTGGTTGAGCATGTCGCGTTACAAACTCGTTCATATTATGTGTGGTCAGCATGTCTAGTCATATCTAGTGACTAATATGACGCAATAGTACTACTGTACGTATTGAAATGCCCCTAGTATAGTAAACTCTAAACTCTACTACGTATTAATATAACATAATAAACCAAGTATTCTTCACTCTCCTCACATACTGGTACAGTAGCTCGTCCGCATAATTGCTACTTCGAGATATTAGAGCATCTCTACCGGAACACGGATTTTGACCCTGGATCCAGGGCTGGTATATTTAAATTAATTTTAGCTTGTCAATATATAATTTCAATATATTGTCGTTCGGAAGAACAATTCATAATTTTATTGAAATTTGAAAAACCGAAAAATTCAATATTTCTGACTCGGAACAACTATTGTCCATATTTTCGATAATTCTGCCCTAAACGATGGTCAAGACGATTCGTCGATCTTGTCGAAGAGTTTGGCGAGCTCCTTTGAGGAGTACTAGTATGAGGTATAATGGCGCTTTGAATCATAGTAATGAGAAGGGAGGAGGTTGAATACAATTAAACAATTATTGGTCAATATGGTCCACCAATTTGTTATTGGTGCTGGTGATCGAACTGTCGAAAATAAATTATTGTTTTCAGAAAATAAATTATTGCAGTGGTAAAAATAACGATTAATTTAAATTACAATTATTTTTTCCCCAGCCCTGCCTGGATCTAAGTCTTTTTCAGTGTCATATTCTGCACTGAATTCAATAAATTTGAGTGTGAAGGATATTCGTTCGCATGGTGACACTGACTTTTTAACCACAATTCTGCGAAAATTAATATAGTATAAATAGATAAGATATGCATGGTCATTTCGAAGTCCACGCAAAGCGCTGGAATTAGGGTGCGCCCTATACATAATACGTACAGTGTTTACTATACAAAATTATACGTATTGCATTGTATTGTAAAATTCCACATTACAATACATCGATCTGGAATACCGCTATAACTACACATAGCATAACTGTCGACAGCTTTAGAACAGTATCAGTCGTTTTAAGATTGAAACTACTACTACTACAAATCCTTCAAATTACATTCACACGAGCGATGGACATTCACGTGATCAAAAGCGGCAAAGGCAAGGCGAGAGCAATCAAATGCAAGTATTGCAGCCACGCGCTCCCTAACAGCAAGCAACGATGGACTTCCCATTTGAACCACTGTGCTGCAGCGCCGCACGTAGTCAACACACCTCAACTAAAAAAGCATGCATCCCTCGCCGCATTTGTCCAAGTTAACCAACCATTGGAAGCCGAGGAAGCCGCTCTGTCCCCCCGGCACGAACGCATGGGTGCTTGGATTGATCGCATCTCCCTTGGGGAAAAGTTCACATTGGACAAAGCCTACGCCGACATTTTCTACTCAACGGGCATACCATTTCGATTTGCTGACAGCCCCGCATTGGAAATATTCATCGAGCTTGCTCAGCCGGCGTATGCGCACCCCCCACCGCCAAGGCCATCGCTGGGCCGTTGCTCAATCATGCTCATCAGGACATGATGGCCAAGATGAACCAGCTCGTTCAAGACCAGACTCGCATCAGCCTCGTTTTGGACGGGTGGACATCTCTACGCAACGATCATATGGTGAACTTTGTCGCGGTGTTCCCGAACAAGTCCGTGAAGCCAGTCTTCGTCAGCGCCATTTCAACAGTCGAAACGTCGCAGACGGGGAGAGCATCGCGCACGACTTGGAAAACGCCATGTTGGCCATTGGGATCGACAAAATCTCCGGTGTGGTGACGGACAACGCAGCGTGTATACGAGCAGCGTGGAAGATACTTGAAGCCAAGTATCCCGGGCTCATATGCAATGGATGTGCTGCCCACGCGCTCAACGTCTTGGTTAAGGATGAATGTAAGCTCGAACTCTACGCCACCATCCTCGAAAGCTCCCGACATGTTAGTTCGTTTTTCAAGGACCGGAACGCGTTGACCAAGCGAATAGAGCGCATCCAACAACACATGCATGTCGACGGGGAACTGTCAGGTACACTCAGTACAACTGCTTAGGCAAGTGCTGGAGAACCGGGGCGTCCTTGGTCAATTGGTTGTATCGGCGGTTTTTAAGGACTTCAAGGGCTCTACGTCCGCCCGACAGAAGAAAAATGAGTTCAGCCGCATCGTGGAGGACGCACGTTCTGGAGTAACCTCGAGGCGTTGGTTGTGTTGCTGCGTCCAACGTGCACCATTATGGACAAGTTGGAAAGTGATTATTGCTGCCTGTCGGACGTGTACCGTGTATTCCTTCAACTGCGAGAGCATTGGCATTCCAACGTGGAGTTGACTGAGCTAGTCATGGATCGCTGGGCGTTCATTCATACGGAATCTATGGGATTCGCGTTTTTTCTTGATCGAGCCACCCGAGCCGGAGAAGGAATGTTTGAAGATAATCTGTACGACAACAGCCGCTCACTGGTGAAGTTTATCGTGTAAAAGAAGAAAATCAACCCGGATCGCCACCACGTTCTTGTCGAGATCGCTGCGTTTGTGGATGCTATGAAAAACCCGTCGACGAAGGCTCGCTCGTTTATCGAGGAGTGTGTGACGCCGATGACGTATTGGCACCAAGTTGGATCGACGAAGATCCCGGCTCTGTACGTGGTCGCTCAAACTGTGTTCAACGTACCGACTTCCCAAGCAGCGGCAGAAAGGGTTTGGAGTATTTACGACTTCATCCTAACCAAGCGGCGAAACCGATTGAGCCCCGACAAAGTGTCAATGCTGGTCCAACTGTACATGAATGGCGACAGCTCTTCTCGCGGAAATTTAGTGAGTGTCATGATGGGAGAAGAAAGCGATGGAGGAGGTAGTGATATCGACGATGAAACTAAAGACGAGGAATAATAAGTATATTTGCATAAAATTGTTTTGTTCATACTAGTAATTGTGCTATTAATTAATACCTATAATTCGCAGTACTCCAGCTATTTTGTTTGATATTTTTCGAAGTCCAACTGGAATATTTTCCCAAAACTCCCCAAAACACAAATGAAGATGCGACCGTTGATGTGGTATTTGAATGGAGGATTCTATACTGTACTTCGAAGTATACAATACACGAGTGACTGCAACTGCCTTACGAAGTTTCTCGAAAGTCTACATAGTTAATTCAAATGACTGACATACATTAACTTTACAGAAAAATGAAACGTTCAATTACGTACACAAACGTATTGTAAAAAATCACAATAGGTAAAGTAGCGCACCCTAGCTGGAATGGCCGACTCATGTAGTTGTGGAATCAATTGACGGATTCGTCCGACGAGAAAATCGACGTCATCATAAGTACGGCAGTCCAAGAAGCCGTACGCCAAGCCGCAGCTATGCACGATCATGGAGCGGGTCTCGTCGCGGTCGCCAGCCAAACTTGGATCGAAACCGGGCTGGTAGGCACCAGCAGATTGTTGACGACTACTTTGGAGAGAACGGGAAACCACCCAGCTTAATAAAAGATAATATAGGTATGTCGCCATTACAAAAGTGCATTGCGTCGATGCGTATACTGGCCTATGGCATATGCGCTTACTCGATTCACCATCGTTGCCTTGGTGAATCGACAACCATCGAATCTATGAAGCGCTTTGCAAGGGCTGTCGTCTCAGAGTTACTAACCTTGATTCGATCCTCAGATGCTGCTACCCATGTCTTGGAGAGTAACTCGTTCTCCATGTCGTTCATCGATAACGACATCGTCGTCCAGCAATTGAAATGTATTTCGTGTAGACTAGTTTGTATACCATACACATGTCTTGTTATTAGATGAATTCGGCGCAAAACCTCGACTCGGAGTTTTTAGTGAAAACTCCGTGTGGAAGGGTCAAAACTCAGGGCCAGGGATTCTGAAACTCAGTTTCAATGTCGAATTCAGTGTTGGAGTGGGGGTAAATTCAGGATCAAAATATCATCGACACTGAGTAATATTCAGTTTCAGGGTCAAATTCCGTGTACGGTGGAGATGCTCTTAATGTAATATTAATATTAGTAATAACGTTACGAAGTACGCGTAGTAGTACTACGTAGTATTAATTCCTGAAGTATAGAAACTGGACCCCAAGAAACTCGACCACCTCTAAAATGTGATGTATTTTTGTTTAATATACACTTATCGTTAAACTGAATAAATACACATGTCAGCCAATCAGATCTCTTTGACTAAAATGGCAGTGATTGGACAAATCAACCACGCTGCACGATTTCAAAAACATACTTTTACTTTTAAACCTTCCTTGGAGCCGATCTCATGCCACCACGCCGTCAGCAGCCATCGTGCACCCTGGCAAGAAAACGAGCGCTCCTTGCTCAATTCGACGGGCTAAGTGTCAGCAGCCGTAAGTTTTGTATGGAGAATGGCATTCCACGAACAACATGGATCACCTGGATGACACTCCGTAAGAAGCTTACGTTTCGTACGACTTTCTCACGTTCATGGCGGATGTGCGTCGCAATGAGCACATCCTGACCTCGATGCACATGATCAACTTCATGAAGACCTACCACAAGGCATGGCTGGATGCATATGTCGACGGTAAAGTGGACCCCTACAAGTCTCTCCTGCGCTTGTGCCATTGGTTTGCATTACGCCAACGTTTTTCGCAACTCGTACCATGCAACACGAAGCTCGCAGAACTCGACATGGTGCTCATCCGGGTGCTCATCCGGAACGACTTTGCGGCGACTTTTGTACAACGACCACAACCTCCGCGACATTATCAACGCGGATGGTCGTATGTGGATGTATCTCGACATGCTGCAGTATGAGATGCCTAGACCCACCGTGATCTGGTGGACAATTTCGACGCTCACATGACCCAAGAATCATCGGAGTATGTTGCTCGTGACTTGTTTAGTGTGCTAGAGCCTCTCCCTCCCAACTGCATCAGCGCAACCGTTAGACATTAGCGTCATGGGTCCATGTAAGAAACTTGTGGCTCGAAGAAAAATCCCCGTGGTCACTGCCTTGATCATGCGTTCTATCAAAGCCTGGGATAAATGTATGCCTTCGCGATCAAGAAGTCCTTTGTAAAAGCCATTCCTCGACCGGAAATAGTTTAAGTATAATTACTACTTTGTATGTGTAGTAATTGTAGTGTGAAGGACTTCGTTGTTTGTCCTGTGCTCGGTAGGAGGGTTTTCGGGATAAACCCCGAGAACCCATGCTATTTTCGGCGGCTGATCGAAGGTTTCAACAAACATGCGACAAGTTGCCCCTGTAACGTTACATGAATGTTAGCCAATCAGAAATTGCCTCAATGCTTGCGTTTATTTTATTTTGGTCCATAGACTATAACACGAATTGCAATCCACACCACGTCCAGTTTCTCCCCGGCTCACTGTACTATGACATGTAGCAACAATGACATGTGGATGGTTCTATCATCTGAAGTCTTTTGCGCATTCATTCATGATAGTGCGAAGTGTTTTAATCGCATACATAGTGAGAGGATTGTACGTTGTAGTGTTGTTGTCACGTCTACAGTCAGGGTATGTCAAATTACTGAGCGTTGCGTTATAGTTACACCCGTAGTGAACAGATAGCGCGTTGTTGAAGATAGCGTTGTGTTGTACACATATCCACATAGGGGGGATGACATTGACTGCGAGGGGTGAGCGTATTTCTGGGTTGTAGTAACGTCCACAGTGGGGGATACTGCAGATGACACAGCGTCAATACCGAGTTCAGTCGGTGATGTATTTCGATTGCCTGAGCACACCTTCGAAATATGTGATAGCAATATAATGCCATAGTTCTCGCGGAATCTAACATTTGCAATACTTCGATTATAGTCACATCTACAGTGCGAGGATAGCACATGGTTCAAGATAGTGTACGTAGCGTTGTAAACATATCCACAGTGAGGGGGGGCACATTTTGCTGATGATAGACCGTTGAAGTCATATTCACTATGAGGGAATACCATATTACTTCGGAATATTGTTGGATTGTAGTCACATCTCAAGTCAGGGAAGGGCATGATCATATAATGTTGGGTTGTAGGTATATTCATAGCGAGGGGACGCCATGGTAGAGCGTTCTAGTCACAATTACATTGAAGGGATAAGGAACTGATAGTGTTGCGCAATAGTCACATACAGTTGATAAAAGAGGTGTCGTGGTAAGCGTTCGAATATATCCCAACCACAGATATGTAAACTGTGGGGTTCAAATTGCTATTTTGGTAGATCAATGGCGCCAATCCGACGAACCTGTCGAGCAATATCGCGGGGTGAAGGTGACATTAATATTCTTCAGACAGTTCACTGTCGCTGTAGATTCCTCTGATAATGGCTTCGAGTGTCAACTCAACTTCTATGAATGGTTGGTCATACGAGGAATTGAATTGAGGCACATTGTAGTGGGATCAAGTAGTGTGAATTGCGTTCAATTGGACTCGATACACTCTCTTGAATACAAGCGTTCCCACTCGGAATATAGGAGGGTATCAATACATCCTCAACTTGACTGTTCATCGACCTATTCATCATGAAGGAGTGTGCATTGTGTTGTCACCGACACATTAGGTTAATCAGAGATGATAACAACACTGAATTTGTCGATTGTAATGTGGTTCATATCGCTGAAACTCATAACCACCAACAGGGTCACAACATCGTTTATTGAATCTATTGCTTCTTGAAAGTACTCATACTTTATTGCTTTGCTATACCGAATGCGAAATTCGTGGGAACTGCCTTGCGTGACCGACAGCCCCGATGAATATACCTTACTGAGGGGCAGCACCTGCGTGTATAGAGAAAGGTGGACCTTGTTTTGATTGTGGAGTACACATCAATACAAGAACTATCAAGTCGCGCGAGTAGTTTCAAGTTTGCTGCATATCATAAATGGTATTAATGGTTGGGTCGTGCGCCGGTGAAGCAAGGGGTTGCTCGATGGCAGGAATGATGGAGTCCAAGAGGGCCGCGGCGGCCAAAGAGATATGCACCGGGGTCTCCACCGATTCGGGCAGCACATCCCCACGTTGCGAGGGGGTTGTGGTGGTGGCAGGAGCTGCTGATGCTACAGTCGCTGGGGGCAAGGCCACTTGCCACTGTTATTCAACTTCGTTGGGCGGAGGAGTCGTCACCGGAGCCGTGGTCAACGGCGGACTTCGCGGCCATGGAGCATGGTGGTGCGGCCTTGGTCTGTTTGCTTGCTCCACGCCAACGCGTGGCCAAGCTTGATGTGCATCTTCATTTCGCGGGCGATGTTCTTGGTCGTGGCGGACTTGGCCATGTGGGGGAACTTGATGTCGAAGTGGTCGTCGCCGCGCGTTTGGAGGCGGAGGTTGTACTGGCGGAGAGTGGCGACGACGTCGGTCCAAAC